>NW_028297432.1:6994679-7013958 GCF_049724085.1 Artemia sp. Qi Xiang Cuo
TTCAAACAGTTCGTGGTAACGAACTGTAAGTAAGGAGCGACCCGGCTCAATGGTAACCGAATCTCTAGAAAACGGGTTTTTGATACCAATAGATACATCAAAAGATTCAGATTTCAATGCTGATTTCAAATATATAATTTTCATCAAGTTTAGTCCTACCCATCAAAAGTTACGCGCCTGAGAAAATTTGGCTGATTTTCCAAAAAAGGGGGAAAGACCCCCTAAAAATTATAGAACCTTAATGAAAATCACACCATCATATTCAGCGTATCAGAAAACCCTACTGTAGAGGTTTCAAGCTCCTATCTACAAAAATGTGGAATTTTGCATTTTTTGCCAGAAGAAAGATCACGGATGCGTGTTTATTTGTTTGTTTGTTTGTTTTTTTTTCCCAGGGGTGATCGTATTGACCCAGTGGTCCTAGAATATTATGGGAGGGCTCATTCGAACGGAAATTTAAAGTTCTGGTTCCCTTTTTAAGTGACCAAAAAAATGGAGGGCAGCTAGGCCCCCTCCCACGCTTATTTTTTCCCAAAGTCACCCGATCAAAATTTTGAGATAGCCATTTTTTTCAGCATGGTCAAAAATATGATAAATATGTCTTTTAGGATGACTTAATCCCCCGAAGTCCACAGGGGGAGGGCTAAAAGTTATGAAATTTACCCAATGTTAACATATAGTATTGGTTATTGGGAAGTATACAGAAGTTTTCAGGAGTATTTTTTTCTGGTAGTGGGGGGTGGGTCGGGGATTATGTTGGAGGATCTTTCCATGAAGGAAGTTTTCATGGGGGAAGGGAAATTGTCATGAAGGGGGCGCCGGACTTGCCAGCATTATTTATTGGTTATTGTGAAGTATACAAACATTTTCAGGAAGGATTTTTTCTGGAGGGGGGGGGGCTAGAGGAGGGGGTTACTCTGGAGAGTCTTTCCGTGGAGGATGTTTCTTTGGGGTAAGGGACATTTCTATGAAGGGGGCGCCGGATTTCCAAGCATTATTTAAAAAACGATCAGAAATTAAATATAAAAAAACAAGTTTTTTCAACTGAAAGTAAGAAGCAACATTAGAACTTAAAATGAACAGAAATTATAACGTATGTGAGGGGTTTCTCCCCCAAGTCAATGCCTCGCTCTTTACGCTACAGTTTTTTTTTAGTGCTTTCAAAAGAGCTATCTATTCTAATTAAACGGCCTTTGTGATTCAGGGGTTGTGAATCAAATTTTTTTTCAACTTTTAACGTAAAGAGCGTGGTATTGACTAAGGGAGAACCCCTCATATACGTAATAGCATATACGTAATAAAAAAGAAACAATAAAAAAACCAAGCGATACGGCTCAATAGTAATCGAACCTTTTAAAAACGGAATTTTGATGTCAATAAATGTATCAAAAGAATGTGTTTATAATGCTGATTCTAAATATATAAATTTTTTTAAGTTTAGTATTACTCATCAAAGGCTACGAGCCTGAGAAAATTTACCCGATTTTTTAAATAGGGGGGAAAAATCCCCTACAAGTGAAAGAATTTTAACGAAAATCACACCGTCAGATTCAGCGTATCAGAAAACCCTATTACATAGGTTTCAAGCTCATATCTGCAAAAATCTGCAACTTTGTATTTTTTTGCCAGAAGAAAAATATACGAATATAGAAGTTAGTTACGTAAGTTAATTTGTATATTACGTCATAACCAAATTTAGAGACACCCATTTAGCAAAAGAAAAGTAAAATTTTAATGCAAATTTTGTTTACTTATTCAATGACGGTGAGCCAAAATAAAAGCTGCATTAACTAAAAAATGATCAAAAATTAAATTAAAAAAAAACAAATTTTTTAGACTGAAAGTAAGGAGCTACATTAAAACTTAAAACGAACAGAAATTATTCCGTATATGAAAGGGGCTGTCCCCTCCTCGACGCCTCGCTCTTTACGCTAAAGTTTGACTCTGTCTCACAACTTTATTTTTTAAAACAATCAAAAACTTTAGCGTAAAAAGCGAGGCGTTGAGGAGGGGACAGCCCCTTTCATATACGGAATAATTTCTGTTCGTTTTAAGTTTTAATGTCGCTCCTTACTTTCAGTTTAAAAAACTTGTTTTTTTTATTTAATTATTTAAAGACATGTCTTGAGTTTTCCATTAAGCAATATTTCTTATTTTCCTCCATGGGGTTGTCTAATTTCTTATCCATGTATATAGGCGCTAGCTAAACTATCCGAAGGGCGACTTCAATCTATTTGTTACTGTTGAATGATTCTTTATTTCTTTCATTGGTTTCTGAAGTGAAACAATAAATATAATATTTGTACTTTATGTGACATAAGTCAAGCAATAAAAGTGAAACTTGTTTAATAAATGTTTGGAAGGGATAAATATGGCAAAATAGGATAATTAGTTTTTCCAAAAATATGGTCGTACATACAGAAAAGTCAACAATTAATAACTTCAAGCATTCAAATTCAATAATTTTAATAATAAACAAATTAATGCCTATCTTAGGGTCTTAGCTCTTCAATGTTGTATACATAAACAAAAAATCGCGAAGAAAGGAAACGAGGACAATTAACAGCCAGTGAAAAAATTGAAAAATTATACAAATATTTCGGTCAAGACCTCCGCTTGACCGTCCTCAGTGCAGAATAAAACTGATAAAAATGTAAAAACCAAACCTTAAAATAAAAACACCAAACTAAAATTGGACGACCCTTTCCTAACCTTACATTTTTATCAGTTTTATTCTGCACTGAGGACGGTCAAGCGGAGGTCTTGACCGAAATATTTGCATAATTTTTCAATTTTTTCACTGGCTGTTAATTGTCCTCGTTTCCTTTCTTCGCGATTTTTGTTTATCATGATTAGCCAGTGTGGTCTCAGAAATTATTTACGACTAGCTTACGGGGAGCTTTTGACCAAGTCTGTTCTTAATTATTTTGATTTGTCTAAAAAACACGCCAACCTTATTAATCAACAAGAATTTTTACAGCGTTGTAGAGTAAAGAGAGTTCTTCCGAGTTCTCTTAGTTTCCGCCTAAACCTAGGCACACATTCCGAAAGGAAATTTAGGTATTTGGTTGGTTTTCAGCCTTTGTTTTACATTTTAAAAGACCAAAAAAAGACATTTTTTCCTAAGAATTACACTTTCAAAAACTCAACATTTTCTACAGCGAAACCTATCATCGAAGGATTTCAACAGATATCTGGATTAGCTCAGAATACTGTCCGCCACGAATTTTTTTTGGCAAAGGCTTGTTTATCAGAAAAGTTTGAAAAATTAGAGTACGAAAAATTTCAGAATTCCAGATGTTTTCGTCCAATATTTTATCCTGGTCCGGCCATTGAGAACCTATCTTCCAAAGTTCTTACTCCGGAAGAAACCCATGTTTTGTCCAAGAGACCTATGTTTTGCCTGCCTCAAAAACAAGTGAATTTTGCAGAAATAGTCTCCATTGTGAAGGCAGGTATATTTGGATCACATGGTTCTGCAGAAAATCCAGATTTTACTTCGAGTAGGGGTGGTTAAGAATATTCTGGATTTTATTCCATATTCTCCAAGGTCAACAAATCAGGAAACACAAACTCTCAAAAAATTAAAAAAAGACCCACACATCATTATCACCAGGGCTGATAAAGGAAATAAAATTGTTATACTTGATAAACTTCATATAATACAAAAGTTACAGATATTTTATGCGACATCCATGCTTACAAACCCATAGATTCAGACCCCACCGATAAGTTCACCCGTGTAGTACGAAAGGAGCTGGGAATTTTGCAAACTGAAAGACTTATTACTCCACAAATGTATAAACTATTTTACCCTAAAGGTTGTACAGCTCCTAAATTTTACGGGCTCCCAAAAATCCACACAAATGGAGTCCCTCTACGCCCAAGTGTGGCTTCTTATAGCTCTCCGACTTCCAGATTTGTGAAATGGTTGTCAACCCTTTTTCGCCCCCTTATGAAAACACAAACTTCATACATAAGGAACTCAGTTCACCTTGTTGAAAAATTAAAAGACATTGAAATAAAAAAAGATACAATTTTGGCCAGTTTTGATGCCATTTCTATGTATACGTCTTGTGATATAAAAAAATGTGAACTAGCTCTTCAAAGGAACTTAGAAGATAATATTGATCAAATGAACTAGAAAACACTAGACATATAAACTATTATGCGTCTCGTCCGTCTTTGCACTAGTTCCTCCTCATATTTCCGATACAATACTCAATTTCTCACCCACATTAGGGGTTTACCTAAGGGTACAAGTCTTTCACCATTTTTGGCAACTTTTTATATGGAATTCATAAAAATCTCTGCTCTGGAAAATTTTCCCATGAAATACCGTTTCTGGGGTAGGTTTGTGGATGATGTTATTTCTCTGTGGGAGCATGGAGGAGAGTCACTTAACTCCTTCTTAACTCATCTAAACACTTTGGACTCTAACCTTCAGTTCACTATAGAACTAGAACATAACCACAAACTTCCTTTCCGAGATGTTTTAATTTTCAATAAGTCTCCTGGCCTTGAATTTTCTATTTATAGAAAGCCTACGCATAACGATAGGTATTTGCATTTTTCCTCCAACCACTCTCCCTGCATCAAAAGAGGATTAAATCACTCTAATAAATGTTTCTAGGTTCACATAAAACTCATCATAGGTTCATAATAGATTCACAATAGATTCCAAAAAGACTGATAGAAGACTCCCAATCGACTCACTCAAACTTGCTAAGTTCGAAAGTACTACACTCAGCAATTTCGCCTAAGGTTACGTTCAGGCGTTGCTAAAAAGCTCAGTACGCTGGTTCTATTGGTTCTGATTCTATGTCCTCTATTACTATTGGTCAGTGACGTACCAATCAGCTAGTCGAGTTTAACTAACTTTTGATACGATTTATGACTCTTTAAAACTTCGCTTTGAAATTTTTTTAGCAGAATAGAGTTTTTACCTTATAATTAGAGCGAACTACACAGTTCTACATTGTATCTCAAGAAACTATTTTTTAAAGCTTTACCTTGTAATTACAGCGGAACACATAGTTCTACTTTTGTTTCTCAAGAAACTATTTTATAAAGTTTTTACCTTGTAATTACAGCGGACTGCATAGTTCTACTTTTGTATCTCGAGAAACTATTTTTTAAAGTTTTTACCTTGTAATTACAGCGGACTACATAGTTTTACTTTTGCTTTTCGAGGAACTATTTTTTAGAGTTTTTACCTTGTTTTTATAGCGGACTACATAGTGTTATTTCTTACCTCAAGTGACCGTTTTTTGTATAATAATTCTTACCATCTCTTGATCGTTTGGAAATTCAAACTCAAGATTTAATTTACATGGTTGGTTAGCTGTCATGTACAATTGGTCATGCTGAATATTTATTGCTGTTATCTTTTTTGTGGAAACGATTTCTTCATAGGGTTACAATTGTGATACAATGATTTTATTTTACTTGGAAAATTTCGGGGTCTTGAAAATTGATTCCATTACAACTCGCTTTGAGATCTATTTAGTCACTTATATTATTACTTGTTGTATGTTTTTTGCTATGATTGTTTATTTAATTTCTATTTATTTTGTGGTTTATTTATTATATAATAGTAGTTTATGGCCGTTTTTTTTTTTTAAATTTAAATGTACATTTATATACAGTTGTTAATTTTAAAATTGAAATTGAATTTATTTGAAAAAAATAATTTTTTTGAATTTTTTTTTTAATTTATTTTTTTTAGTTTTTTACTTCAAAAAGTTTCAAATTTTTAAAAATTCATTGTTTCAAAATCAGAATTAAAAATAAATCAAATGTTCATCAAAGTATCAAAACTGGTATCAAAATAACAATATAAAAGTGAAAAAATGGGTTTGTGTCAACCTCGGAGTTTTTATTATCTGATGTTTGAACTATTTTTAACAAAATGGCTGTCTCAAAATTTTTATCGGATGGGTTTGGGAAAAAAGGGTGTGGGCGGGGGGGGGGGCTAATTAACCTTTGGTCTCTTTTGACTTTTCAAAAATGAACTGAAACTTTCTATTTTTCAATCAAATGAGCCCTCTCTGAAGTTTATACGAGCATCCCTTCTATAAGAACCATATATATCCCTAGAGTATAACTTACAACGCCTGTCCCTGGGCGGTTGTGTCGACCCCAGAGTTTTAATATCTGATGGTTGAACTATTTTTAACAAAATGGTTTACCTCACATTTTTATCGGATTTCACTCTGACAAAATAAACTAAAACTTTTAATTTCCATTCACTCTGAAGTTTACACGAGAATCCCTTCCATAAGAACCACATACGTTCCCAGGACATAACTTACAATGCTTGCACCCCGGGCCCGGGGGGGGTGTGTCGACCCCGGCGTTTTTTTTATTTGAACTTTGAATTGTGTTGAAAAAAATGGTTCTAAAATTTATTATATGAGGGTTTTTAGTAAAATTTTGCTTGGGGAGGGGGGCTCGTTACCCTCCGATCTCTTTTGAGTCTTAAAAAGTGAACGAGAACTTTCAATTTCCAATCAAATGAGCCCTCACCAACGTTTCTACGCGCCTACCGTCCATCCCAATCATAAAGTCCCCCCCCCACAACTTTCACCGCCGGCCCCAGGCCGTGGGGGGGGGGTGGAGACACGGCAGTTTTATTATATGAACTTTGAATTATTTTAAACGAAATAGCCATACGTAAAGGAATTTTTTATATGATATTTGAACTATTTTTAACAAAATGGCTACCTCAAATTTTTTATCAGAAGTTTTTGGGGGAAAAGAGAGTGGGGGGGGGCTAGTTGCCCTCCAATCAGTTTTGACTCTTAAAAAGGATACTAGAACTCTCGATTTCCAATATAATGAGCCTCCTTTGAAGTTTATGCGACGAGCCCTTCTATACGAAGTGTCTCTGGGGAAAAAAATAGATGGAGTGTGGGGGGAAGGCTAGCTGCCCTCCAATTGCTTTTTACTCTTAAAAAGTGAATTACAACTTTCAATTTCTAATCAAATGAGCCCTCTATGAAGTTTATACGAGTATTCCTTCCATAACAACCATATATATCCCCAGGGCATAACTTACAAAGCCTACCCCTGGGCCCTGGGGGGCTGTGTCGATACCGGAGAAGTTTTGTATAAGATCTTTTAAATCGTTTTAGAGACATAGTTAACTCACAATTATTATATAAGTCAGTGAGGACGAGGGGGGGGGCTATTTACGCTCCGATTTCTTTTGACTCTCAAAAAGTGAAAAATAAATTTAAATTTCCAATCAAATGAACCCTAGCCAAAGTTTATACGAGCAGCCCTTCCATAAGAACTATATATTCCCCTAAATCATTACTCATAACGCCAGCCTCCGGGCCCTCGGGGGCTGCTTCGACTCAGGACGGTTACTTAGCCTCACCTTTGAACTATTTTTAATGAAAGGGCTAGTATACAACGTTTATCGGATGGGCTGGGGGAAGAAAGGGTGTTTGGGGGGGGGGCTAGTTGTCCTCGGAGATATTTTAACTCTTAAAAGTTAACTATAACGTTAAATGTCCAATCAAATGAGCCCTCTCTGAGCTTTATACGAGCATTCCTTTCATAAGAACCATATACGCCCCCAGGACAACACTTACAACGCCTATCCCCCGGGCCCTGGGGGAGTTTTTGTGATATAATTTTTGAAAAAAATTCAAAAATCTGTCTATCTCAAATTTGTAGCGGATAAGTTTGGGGAAAAAAGGCGAAGGAGTAAGTTGCCTTTAACTCTCTTGAGTCTTAAAAAGTGAACTAGAACTTTCAATTTCCAATCAAATGAGCCCTCTATGAAGTTTATACGAGCATTTCTTTCATAAGAACCAAATATGATATATGGCCCCCGGGCATAACTTACAATGCCTGCCCCCAGGCCCCTGGGGGTTGTGTCGACACTGAAAGTTTTTTTTGTATGATCTTTGAAATATTTTTAACAAAATAGCTATCTCAAAATTTTTATCGGATGCATTTGGGAAGAAAGGGCTCTTAGGGCATAACTTAGAACGCCTTCCCCTGGGCCCTGGGAGATTGTATTGGCACCAGAGTTTTTCTTAACCGACCTTTGAACTATTTTTAACAAAATGTCTATCTCGAAATTTTCATCAGATTGGTTTGGAAAAGGAAGGTGTGGGGGGGGGGGGGGCTAGCGAACCACCCAAATAATTGGAATATTTAAAAGGGTGCTCGAAAATTTAATTTACTATAAAATGAGCCCTCTCCGAATTTTATACGAGTAGTCATGTCATCAGAACCATAGAGGCCCCAGGACATAACTTCCAACACCTGCCCCGGGGCCCGGGTGGCGGGGGGTGTGACGACACCAGAGTTTTTGGTACCAGAATTGTGAGCAATTATTACCTTACGGGCTATCTTAAATTTTTTTATTGGCGCCAGGTGGTAAAAAAGGGGCGTGAGAGGGGGGGGGCTAGTTACCCCCCAATCTCTTTTGACTCTAAAAAACTGAACTAGAACTTTCAATTTCCAATCAAATGAGCCCCCTCTGAAGCCTTTACGAGCATCCTTCAATAAGAACCATATATTCCCCCAGTACCGAACTTACATAACATAGCATAACTTATGATATATGGCCCCAGGACATAACTTACAACGCCCGCCCCCAGGCCCCTGGGGGTTGTGTCGACAGTGGAATTTTTGTTGTATGATCTTTGAATTATTTTTAAAAAAATATCTATCACAAAATTTTTCTCGGTTGCTTTGGGGAATAAAGGGCTGGGGGGGGGGGCTGGTTACCCTACGAGATCTTTTGAAAAATAAAAATATAAATTGGACTTTAAATGTCAAATCAAATTAGTCATCATTGAATTAGATAAACGCAAGAATACCAGAATAACCATATCGGCCCCCAGGGCATAACGGCTAACCCTGGCCCTGAAGACGGTGGGGGGAGTGTCCTGCTCAAACATATAATTTCCAGAGCTTTCGACTACGTTAAACAAAATGGCTATGCCAAAATTTTGATTTGATGTGTTTGGGGAAATGGTGGGCGTGGAAGGGGTGTTAGTTGCCTTCTAATCACTTTCGACTATTAAAAAGGGAACTAGCCATTTAAATTTCCAATCGAATGAGCCCTTTCTAAAGTTTCTACGACAACGCTTTTTATAAAAGCCTTTTATACCCCCAGGGCACAACCTACAACCCTTGCCCTAAGGGCTGTTCCCCTCAAAGTCCTAATTTCCTGAATTTTCAACTACGTTGAACAAAATGATTCTCTTAAAATTTTGATTGGATGTGTTTAGGTAAAAGGTGGGCGTGAGAGGGGGGTTGGGTGCCCTCCAATTACTTTCGAAAATGAAATAGGGCACTCGCACTTTTTAATAGTCGAATAGTTGGGGACTAGCACTTTTAAAAATCTTATTTGTCCCAAGGGTACAGCTTACCACCCTTGCTCTGAGTGCTCTGGGTGAGTGTCCTCCTCACAAACATAGTGTCTCTCTTAAAATCAATTACACTGAACAAAGTGGCTATCTCCAAATTTCGAGTGGATGGGTGTGGGGACTTGGTGGGCGTTGAAAGGGGGTTAGTTGACTTCCAATCACTTTTTAAACTTAAAAAGGGCACTAGAACTCTCGATTTCCACTCAAATGAGCCCCCTTTGAATTTTCTACGACGACCCCTTCCATATGAAGTGCCTCTGGGGAAAAAAATAATAAAGAATAATAAAATATATGCAGAATATATGCAGATTATCCCGACACATATATCTCATGGACTGTAGTTTCTTATTGAGGAAGTATTATATCTATAGTTTCCACACTTATATTTATTTTTTGCATCTGTAAAGCTATGGTTACCGTATGGCCTTTACTATAGGAAACCCTATAGCGTTGCCTCTGAGAAAGAAAAAATTTTTGTGGTAATAACTTCTGATTTTGCGATGAACATCATTTTTGTAATAAATCTATTCAAAAAAAATTCTGCCTTGTATTTGCCATAAATTCTCTGAACGCTGAATAACCAAGTAAGCCAATATATATAAGAAAAGAAGACGCCTGTAAGGGTATTTCAGTCCTTTACGCACATGTAAAGGAACCAAAAGCTTCCTCCAAAAAGAGAATTTTCTAAAACAGTGCACAGTTCAACTTGACTCATAAAAACGACACTTTAAGAGCATTAATCGTGATTAAAAAAATCCGTTTTGCTACAGTATTAATTAAAAAATTATAATTTGCAAAATATGTTTTATCAAATAGTTCATAGTTTTAAAATTTAATTAAGGAACTACTCAGCTCAATTGCATAGTTTTTGAAATCATCTTGTTTGTTGTCATTTCATTGTACAAGGCACTTGTTTCATTTAAAATGTTGGGGAAACAACCGAAAGTGCACTTTGTGGGAATCTGCTATCAAGTGAGATTTATAAACAGCGATTAAGTATAAATATAAGCTTTTAAATGAGCCCTTAAACAGATTTCTTTTGTTACATTATTCTACTAGTTTAAAATATTAATTATTTTATTTAGAAGGACATTTATTAATTATTTCCTTTTTCAGGATAAGTCAGACAAGTAAAAACAGCTTTTTGCTCATCGAAAAACAAACGTTCCTGAAAAATATGTATTGTTTTGTGAAGTATGGATAATGAACTTTATGTTATCGACTTAAAGTTTTTCTTAGCTGTCAAGGTTGTTTGCAGTGTTTTTCAGAGCTGGTTTATCTCCCCTAGATCGGTGATAGTTAGAAAATATATTAAAATTAAATTTTCATCTGAAACTAAGAAGTGACATTAAAACTTAAGACGAGCGTATATTAACTAAAAAAGATCATGGCAGCGTTTGTTCTGTATTTAATTTTAATCAAAAACGAACAAAAATTAATTTTAAAAAAAACAAAGTTATTCCGAGGGAAATAAAGAACGAAGTAGAAACTTAAAACGGACAAAAATTATTACTTCAGAGTCTATTTAATATATATTAATATAACTAGTACAAATAAACCAAATGATTATGTTTCCCTATGCTTTAATGATTATACAAAACTAGCGCTTTACTAAAAACACAAAATAATATAGGAGTTTTTGGTACAGGAAAAGCAAATCAATTAAGGACACTTTCTATAGAATCATAATATTATCAATCCCTGGTAGTGTCAATCATTTTTAAGATAAAGCAAAAAACCATATTAGGATTTTATTTATATTTTACGTTTAATTTGGTATCACTTCTGCAAAATGGCTCAGTTCAATGTCTGGCTTTCGTTTTGGTTCTTAAAAGGACATGTCATGATTAGTTTATACACAAGTTCGAAGTAACGCCATCTTGATAGTATTAGGACTATAGACTATATTTAGAATTTGTATCATAGCTTGAAATTCACTCTTGTATAGAGAGAAATAATCGGATTTCCAGAGTTTATATTATGCCTTATTTGATCTTCATTTCAAGTAATACTAAAGCACATTTCTTACAAGTTAAGACTGTATATTATCCACTATTGGTATTATAGCTGATGATAACAAAATTCTTTTTGATAAATCAATCCAATATTTATGTATGCTGTTCAATTACCTCGCGGCTATTAAAAAATATTTACTTTTACGCTTATGTTTTAAGATATTTTTAATTGTATACTGAAAGTTACTAATGTCACAACTGGTGTAAGACTATGAAAAGCTTTAAAGATTCGTTTAGTGTTGGCAGGCTACATTCTCACTTTTGACTCTTAAATCAATAATTCTGTTTTTTATACTTGACCTTTGTGTTTAATGTAAAGCGCTAGTTTTGTATAATCATGAAAGCATAGGGAAACATAATTGGGTGGTTTATTTGTTCTATTTATATTAATATATATTAAATAGGCTGTGAAGTAATAATTTTTGTCCGTTTTAAGTTTCAACTTCGTTCTTTACTTCCCTTGGAAAAACTTTGTTTTTTTAAATTAATTCTGACCTTTCCTGTACTTAAATTAGACAATTCTGACCCGATAATAGAAAAAACAGAATTCACACTTTATGAAGATGTAAATCTAACCAAATCTGAAAATCTATATATAATGAACCAATTGAAAGAAATTAATCGGTTTTTTTTCTAAGATATCTGGGACATTCGGTGTCGGCTTTTAGTTTTCTCTAGTTTATTTAAATCTGTTATCTGAGTTCTACATGTTATATCTAGGCCGCCAACATAATTCTAAAAAGTTTGAACACAAAAAATAAAACCGTTTATAATGGACGACATAGGGCAAGTCTATATCGTACCGCATCACCTTACAGGCAAATTTTTGGTCAACGGGCTCTCGATTTCAACAGGGTGCTGGAAAATTAGCTCTTAGGACTGTGTTAAAAAAAAGTTTAATTGTAATTAATGGGCCAAAGCCAAATCAAACCTCTCGTACCTTCCTAATAAAATCACAGCCGGATCACTCTCCTATATAAATTTCTCTATCATCTTTGACTTCTAAGAACTAGCGTTATGCTTTTCTTCATTTTGTTCCAAGTTCGTTATTCAATCGAGGACATAAGGCAAGAGGTTGAAGTTTTCTTAATCACCTTCCACTGAGACACTATCAAAAGGATATTGACAAGTTAACTATAGTTAACCAGTGAAAAAATAAAAAATTTATAACTTTATAGTTCTGATAAGTTTTTTTTTCCAACGAAATTTATCAAAATACTATGAAATTACGTTACTATTGTGCTTATTAATTTCCTTCCATTATGGCTGTAAAGGCTTTTATAAAAAAATGGAAATTTACGAGAAAAATCAAACTTATATATCATAAAAAGCCTTTTAAGTGTTTTTTCCTTGGCCAGACTTCAAAATAATATGTAAAACAGGTATAATGGTTCTCATTCAGAGAAGACAATGAGTGATGTAAAGTAGTGGCTAAAAATGGAATATAAAGTGCAAAACAAAAAAATATAGCTTTTAATATTGCTTTTCAGTGTTTTTTCAACGAAAAAGAACAAACAAGGGTATAAATTCTTTCACATTGTGCTAATTCATATCCTTAAATAAGTGATATCAAGTCTTTGCTAAAAAAAAGGAATTGACAGTTAACATCTCAAAAATATCTAACATTATATTTCATTTCAGTGTTTTTTTCCAAAGAAAATACGCAAAAAACGCTTTAAATTCGGTCTCATGTCACAAATAAATTTCCATGAACGAGGGTGGGAAATTCGTGGATAAAAAAAATGGTATTTTAATAGAAAAAATTCAATCAAATATATCATAATATTGATGGTCAGTGTTTTTTCCAAAGACATAACGAACAAACCGCTGTATTGACTGTCCCAATGTTTGAAGAAATATCATTCACTGATGGATTAAAAGTATTTTATAAAAAATTGAATTTAATTTGATAAAAAAACAAATATATAACTTAATAGTGCCTTTAATGGTGTTTTCTAAAGTAAATTATAAAAAAAAGATTTAATAAATTTCCCAGTTTACTAAGTAATATCATTCCATTATGGAGTTCAAGGCGTGCCTAAAAAAAAATGGTTTATAAATATATAAACACTAGCTTATAGCTCTTATTATTGCCGGACAGTGTCTTTTCCAACGAAAATACGCAAAATAAGATGAAATTTCGTATCCATGTTACTTATTCATTATTTTCAATGAGGAAGTGCATGTCTTGGCTAAAAAAAATGGAATAGTACTAGAAAAACTAAAAAATAAAGATCTTGATATTGCTTTTTAGTGTTTTTTCCATCGAAATTAAGACAAAAACTATGAATATACGTTCCCATTGCACTCATTTAAATCCATCCATTAGGGAGATCAAGCCTTTGAAAAAAAATGGAGATGTCATTTAACAACTACAACATATCTCTCTTAATATGGCTTTAATGTGTTTTTTCCAACAGTCCTGAGCAAACTAAGTGGTATATTCGGCCCACTTTGACGAAATAATATCCTACAATTAGGGAGGTCAAGGCTTTTATAAAAAAATGGTCAATAAAGTAACAAAAAGCAGCATATGGATCTTTACAATTCCGATCAGTGTTTTTCCACCGAATTAGAGAACACTGAGAGGAAAAACAGGTCCCAATTTTTCATTTAAACTACTACACAGTGGGATTACCGGTATTTGCCAAAAAAAGATATATTCGTTGAAAATTCTCAAATATATAACTTAATATTTATTTTAAGTGTTTTTCCAACGAAAACACGCAAACTACGATAAAAAGTCTGTCACATTGTTCATCTAAATTACCTATAATTCTTGAGTTCAAGGCTTTTATAAAAAAAAATTGTATTTAAAGAGAAAAACTAAAAATTAAATAACTTATTATTTCTTTTCATCGTTTTTTCCATCGAAAATTAGCACTAAACAATGAAAATTCGTTCCCATGGTAATAATACAAAACCTACCATTATGAAGGACAAGGATTTGCGAAAAAATGGAATTATAAGAGAATAAAAAAAAAGAATCTCACTTAATATTGCTGTTCTGAGTTATTTCCAACGAAAATACGAAAACAACGATGAAAATACGGTTCCATGTTTCGAATACATATCTTTCCATTATGGAGGTCAAGGCTTTCCAAAAGAAAATGAATTGACAGAGAAAAACTAACAATTAAATCTAATAATATTGCATTTATTTGTTTTTTCCAACGGAATATAGCCAAAAACTATGAAAATTAGTTCAAAGTGCTCTAATTCAAATCTTTAAATGAGGGAGGTAAAGTCGTTGCTAAAAAAAAAGGAATTGATATGTAAAATATAAAAAATATATCACATAATATTTCTTTTCTTAGTTATTTTCATCAAAAATTCGCAAAATACTATTAAAATTATTTAACAGGGTACTAATTCATAACCTTGAAGGATGAATTTCAAGGCTTTTATAAAAAAAATGGTATATAAAGTGAAAAACTCACAAAAATATATCATAATGTTTCTTTTCTGTGGGTTTTTCCAAAGAAAATTAGCAGACTACGATTAAATTACTTTCCTATTTTTCTATTTCATATCCTTCAATTAGTGCTGTCAAGGCTTGTATAAAAAAATGGATATTTAAGAGAAAAATCAAACTACAATATAAAAAAATGGAATTTAAGTTTTATTAAAAGGAAAGAACTCAAAATAATCTGACAATAAGTTATCAGGGGTCAATTATTTTTCCGTACAGTTGGGAGTTAATGGAGTTGATAAAAAAATGGGCTATTCAGTGTAAAACTCTAATATATCTAACATAATATTGCTTTATAGTGTTTTTTCTAACGGAAATACGCAAAATACGAGTAAAATTCGGTCCCATGGTTCTATTTAACATCCTTGAACGAGGAAGGTCAAGGCTTTGATAAAAAAAATGGTATTTAAATTGAAAAAATTCAAACATATATATAATAAAATTGATTTTATTAGTTTTTTCCTACGAAAATACGCAAAAAACGGTAAAATTTATTACACATTGCTTACAGTCAGATAAGTCAAGTAGGGATGTAAATTGGTGGCTAAAAAAATGGTATTGAAAGTGAAAAACTCACAAATATTTCACTTAATATGGCCTGTCTTTGTGTTTTCTAACGTATATACGCAAAATACGCTGTATTTTCGTACCCATTGTTCTAATTCTAAATCACCTTCCATTAGGGAGGTCAAGGTTGGGCTAA
Organism: Artemia sp. Qi Xiang Cuo; assembly: GCF_049724085.1. Classification (NCBI taxonomy): domain Eukaryota; kingdom Metazoa; phylum Arthropoda; class Branchiopoda; order Anostraca; family Artemiidae; genus Artemia; species Artemia sp. Qi Xiang Cuo. Next base: position 7,010,265 of record NW_028297432.1, read on the forward strand.
AAAAATGGAATTTTCTGTGACAAACTCAAGAATATAGATCTTAATATTTCTTTTCAGTGTTTTTCCAAAGGAAAAAAGCAAATACTATGTACTAACGTGCACATTGTAAAAATAAATATCTTAAAATGATTGAGTTAAATACTGTTCTAAAAAAAATGGATTTTAAAGTTTAAAAAACAATAATATTTATATTAATATTAGTTTTCATGTGTTTCTAAGAATTAAATAATCCCCCTAATCTTCAATTATGGTTCCAGGTTACTATTCATTGTCCGTCAAGGAGGTTTGTCAACTATTTTCTAAAAAAAATGGAATTTTAATTTAAATATTAAAAAATATATATATTAATATTTCATTTCTTAGTTTTTTCTAAAGGTTAAAAGATCGCAACTATATCATATCTTCCACATTTGTAAATGAATTAAACTTTCAGTAGTAATTACAATGAGTTTCAAAAAAAATGGAATAGAACTTGAAAACTATAAAAAAAAATCATAAGATCACTCATATTAAACTAAATTAATATTTAATTGTTTATATTAATTACAATATTAATTATAATTACTTTATGCAAAAATATCATGTCATTTTAAAGAAACACAATATCTATATAAATATGTATTTACATTTTTGTTTCAAAAGTTGATTATCAAAATAATATGAAAAGTCTTTCCCATTGTTATTCTACAGTTCCTACAATTCTTGTGTTCTAGGTTTTTATAAAAAAAAATTGTATTGAAATAGAAAAACTAAAAATTATATATCTTATTATTTCTTTTAATCGTTTTTTCCAAAGAAAAATAGAAAAAAACAAAGAAAATACGTTCCCATGGTAATAATTCAAATCCGACCATTCTAAAGGACTAGGATTTTAGAAAAAATGGAATAAAAAGATAATAAAAACCACGTATATCACTTAATATTGCTTTTCATAGATATTACCAACGAAAATACGAAATAAAAGTTGAAAATGCTTACCTATGGTACAATTTCATTCTCTTGCATTATGGAGGTCAAAGCTGTGATAGAAATATGGAAATGATAGTTAATTACAACAAAATATATATAATTATATTTCTTTTCATTGTTTTTTTTCCAAAGAAATTAAGAAAAAAACGATGAAAATTTGGTCCAAGTGCTCTAATTCATAACCTTCAATTAGGGAGGTAAAGGCGTTGCTAAAAAAAAAGGAATTGACATTTACAATAACACCAAAAAATTACTGCAAATGGCTTTTAATAGTTTTTTCCATCGAAAAATTAGCTAAATCATATGAAAAATAGTTCTTATTGTTCACTTCCATCCATTAGGGATGACAAGGATGTTCTAAACAAATGGAATTGTCCGTGAAAAACTCACAAATATAGCCTTTAACAGTGCTTTTCATGTTGGATTCAACCGGTAATACGCACTAACAGATAAAAAATCGTTCCAATTTCTCCAATTCAAAACCTGCACTTATTGAGGAAATTGCTTTTATCATACATGGAGATTACAGTTAATTTAAAAAACACATCGATCTAAATATTTATATTAAGTTTAATTAAAAGAGTAAGAAATACAAATTCGAAGATCCTTCTTTCTAATTGCTACTTTTAATACCCTTCCCTTCGGTATTTTATGGCTTGGCTGAAAAATGAGAATTGTTTGTGGAACACTCACGAATATAGAACTTAATATTTATTTTAAGTGTTTTTTCCAACGAAAATACAAAAAATACGATGAAAATACTGTTACAATGTGCTATTACATATCTTTCCATTTGGGATAAAAATTCCCTGCTAAAAAATAGGAATTGACATTGAAAAACTAACAAATTTCTCACTTAGTATGGCTTTTTATTGTTTTTTCCAACGAAAATACGCAATATACGCGTAAAAATCGTTCCTATGGTACAATTTAACTTCCTTGAACTAGGAAGGTCAAGGCTTTGATAAAAAAATGGTATTTAAATAGAAAAAATTCAAAATTAGATCTATTAATATGTCTTTTAAGTATTTTTTCCTACGTAAATTAGAAAAATATTATGTAATTAAGTTAAAATGGTACTAATTCATTACCATCAATTAGTGATGGCATGGCTTGGCTAAAAAAAATGGAATTTTAATTGAAAAACTAAAAATTATATCTCTTAAGATTGCTGTTCAGTGATAGTTCCAACGAAAATACGCATAAAACTCTGGAAATTCGTTCCCCTGACTATAATACAAATCAAACAATTTGGGAGGCCGTGACTTTGCTGAAAATTGGGAATTGTCAGTGAGCCTCTAACGAATATATATCTTAATATTGCTTTACAGGGATTGTACCTACGTAGGTACGAAAATAGCGCAGAAAATTCGTCCACATGGTTATAATTCAATCCAATCCATGAGGTATTATGAGGCTTTGCTGCACCTTAGGATTTGTCTGGGTATCTCTCACGCATATATATCACAATATGGCTGTTCAGTGATAATTCAAACGAAAAAACGCCCAGTACGTTAACTTTAAGTACTCATGGTTCCAAATCAAATCATTCCATTAGGTAGTACAAGGATGTGATGAGCTAAGATCATTGTCAGTGTGACACTAAAGTTTGGAGATCTTAAGATTGATTCTCAGTGAAGATTCAAACAAAAGTACGAAATCAACGATGTAAATACGTTCCCATTGTACCAATGCCTATCCATCAATTAGGGTTGTCTTGGCATTTATAGAAAAATGGTAATTACATTGATAATCTAGAAAAATTATCGCTTAACATTTAGTTAAATTGTTTTTTCCAACGACAATTCGCAAAATAAGATAAAAAAACTTACATATGGTACACAAACATATTCTTCCATTATGGAGGTCAAGGCTTTGATAGAAAAATGGTATTTATAGAGAAAAACTACCTAATATAGAGATTAATATTGAGTTTAATAGTTTTTTTTCCAACGAAAATTCGAAAAATCCGATGATATTTTGGTCAAATGGCATTAATACCAACCCATCCATTAAGGATGTCAAGGCGTGGCTAAAAAAATGGAATTGTCAGTGAATCTCTCGCGAATATAGCTCTTAATCTGGCGTTTCATTGTTTTTTCCAGCAGTAGTACACAAAAAACGATGAAAATACGTTCACATTGTACCTATACCTTTCCCACAATGTGGGATGTAAAGGATTTTATAGAAAAATGGTATTTACATTGAAAAAAAAAAAAATTTCTCTCTTTATATTGCGTTTTAGTGTTTTTTCCAACGAAAATACGCAAAATACGAGTAAAATACGTTCCCATTGTACTATTTCACTTCCTTGAGCGTGGGAGGTCAAGGCTTTGATAAAAAAATGGTATTTAAATAGAAAAAATTCAAAAATAGATATCTTAATATTGAATTTAATAGTTTTTTCTACGTAAATTAGAAAAATACTATGTAATTACGTTCACATGGTAGTAATAAATATCTTTCAATTAGGGAGGTAAAGGCCGGGAACAAAACAGGACAAGTCAGTATACAACTAACACAAGTATCTCGTATTATTGCTGGTAAGGTTAATTTCAAACGAATGTACGCAAAAAGAGAGGATCCTACGTACACACGGCTCTAATTCATATCCTTCCTTTCGGGACTTTGAGACTATGCAGAACAAAGATAAAACAACTTGAAACTCTGAAAAATATTGATAAGAATAAGTCTTTTAAGTGTTTTTTCCAACGAAAATACGCAA
>NW_028297432.1:7014458-7164086 GCF_049724085.1 Artemia sp. Qi Xiang Cuo
ATCCAAAGATTGCAATTTCTTTTCTTTGCTGATTAAAGACTTTTTCATTTTTGAAACTAGATTTAGCTTAATTATAGGAGTCCGAATTAAAGAAGGAACTTTATTTTGGTATTTCAAATATATCGTGTTTTACTCCCGGTACAGTGTTGGAATATTTCAGTAGTGTTTTGTTGTGCTTTACCTTGTCACAGTTACATTCTATTAATTTTTCAAAGTTCATTTTGAATTTCTTGAATTTCAGTAGTGTCTTGTCGTGGTTTACTTTGTCACAGCTACATTCTCATGATTTTTCAAAGTTCATTTTCGATTTCTTTCGTTGAAATGCAAGAGTTGGAATATTTTGGTAGTGACTTGTTGTGCTTTACCTTGTCACAGTTACATTCTCTTGATTTTTCGAAGTTCATTTTGAATTTCTGTCGTGAAATGCAAGAGCTGGAATATTTCAGTAGTGTTTTGTTGTGCTTTACCTTGTCACAGTTACATTCTCTTAATTTTTCAAAGTTCATTTTGAATTTCTTTCGTGAAATGCAAGAATTGTAATATTTCAGTAGTGTCTTGTCGTGGTTTACCTTGTCACAGCTAGATTCTCATGATTTTTCAAAGTTCATTTTGGATTTCTTTCGTTGAAATGCAAGAGTTGGAATATTTCAGTTGTGACTTGTTGTGCTTTATCTTGTCACAGTTACATTCTCTTGATTTTTCGAAGTTCATTTTGAATTTCTGTCGAGAAATGCAAGAGTTGGAATATTTCAGTAAGGTTTTGTGGGTCTTGACCGTGTCACAGTTACATTCTCATGGTTTTTCAAAAGTTTATTGGGAACTTATGTTATGAAATACAAAAATTGTAATATTCATTCTGCAACGAAAGGTAAGGAGCAATATCAAAATTTCAAGAGAGACTGAAAGTATAGGCTGTTTCCAAACTATTTAAGATTCATTAACTTTAATGTTACCAGTCAAAAGCTATAATTTGAGAAAATTGCCTGATTATCGAAAAATGAAGAAACACCTTCCAAAAGTCGACAGGAATGAGATTGTCTTGAGGGGGGAATTTTCCTTGGAGGAGGTGGAGGGTATTTTTACGTGAAAACAACTTCAACCATGCCCAGCCCCCCGCGATCAGAAATTAAATTATAAAATAAGTGTCTTCAACTGAAAGTAAGGAGCAACATCAAAACTTAAAAACGGACAGAAAATAGAGGTTGTTTCCAAAAGATTTAGGATTCATTAACATTTTCCACTTTATTAATTTTTTTTCTTTTTGTACATATCTTAAAATGTCAAAATATGCTTACGGCTCTAGAAATTGTGCTCTATGATTGGTCAGAGACACGATGTGGCTTTCCCACTGGTATTCTATGACCGGTTATTGACACCAGCTAGTCTATTGCATGTATTAAATCAGTCTTTTTTACGCAGTGGAACGATAAACACATAGGTCATATCTTAAAAAAAAGTGAAGATGGAACATTTTAATAGAGTGTGTTCACATAACAAGGTTATTGTAGCATTGAATGCCGACAAGGAGAAGTATTTAAACTATGAAACAAGTACAAGTGGTAACACTATTGGAAATGTATACATGCATTGTCTTGACAGTAAGGAATTAAATTTCTTTGGAATACCGAAGTAACTCAACTGTTATGATGGTGGTTATGCGAGATTGAGATCTCTAGAGATGATTGCACTCAAAGAGAATGCTAACATAAAAATAATTGTTGATGATAGAGGACAACTCCTTGCTACTGCTGCAGGTAACACATTACCTACGGATACACCCAATCATCAGCTTTCGGGTATTAGCATTCAACGGAAGGCTAATAAAAGGCTAATAATAATAGAAGGCTAATAATAGACAGTGAAATTGCCAGAAAAATAAAAATGGCATTGTCAAAAAATATTGCTACGGAATATAAAGAAGAAACGATGAAAAACAAAGCACCAGCAAACGTTACTGGCATTGATCAAACATTCAATGAATCAAATAATACCAAAGACTAAAAGCATATTGAGCCTGTTCATGAGACACCAGTAAAAATTGTGTATGATTCAAAATGGAATAATGATTATTCTACTGATTACGAACTAAGAGAAGACAATAACTCCATTATCAAGAGAGAACTTGATGAACTATTTTATGGAACAGATTCAAAATGTTCAAAGCTAATCATTGATATTAATAATGTATCATAATATATTTTTGTATTAATGTTCTACATAGCATTATTTCATTAAAAATATTACATTGTTATGTGTTAATTATTTTTTAGAGTAAGCTAGCATATCAAGCGTTTAGAATGTCCATTAAAACATCAGAGATGTAAGAAAAGGAATTTGCGTACATCTATTGTCAGACACACTATTTCCGTAAAATCTGAGCTGTTAAGGGTTTTTGACCGTAAACTCTAGTTTTTTTTAAGAAAATTATGGAAAATACAATTCTCTGGTTCAAATGTGAAACTTAAGTCTATTTTTGGATTGAAAAATAAAACTATTTCCTTAAAATCTGAGCTAATAAGGGTTTTTTGACCGTAAACTCTAGTTTCTTGTAAGAAAATTATGGAGAATACAGTTCTCTAGTTCAAATTTGAAACTTAAGTCCAGTTTTGGATACTCATAATGATGAGGACTGATGGTTCTAATTCAATAATTTTTTTTTCATAAAACAAACTATTTTTTTTTTAAACTTCGAAATTATTCAACTTTATTTATTTTTTATCTTTTTATTTTGTACATATCTTAAAATGACAAAATATCTTTCTTGAATTCACCTCTTGGATACACAATATAGAAATTATAAAAAAAAATTCCAAACTTCATTTGCATGCAAGAGATACCTTGAGTTCTATGACTCCTCCCCGCAATGAATTCTAAGGGTTTTATGACTCCTCCTCAAAATGAATTCAGATGCTTTTAGGAGTCATCCTCCTTAGCCATAACTCTATTCGACCTTGAGCGAAGGTATAAAAGTTTGATGATGTATTTCTCTTCTTAACAACTACATTAATACCTCCCAAGATGATAGGACTCTATGACACAGAATTTATCGGTTTGAAAAAATCCTCTTGTGGTGTTATATTTGAATGTGCATTTTTATTATTGTCAATGGAACTTGAAGAAATTGACTGTTATCATTGGATAGTGAACTACAACATGTATGAGCATGATAAAGGTTGTGGAGTACTACATTACATCGTATAAACATACTGGGATTCTACGATCCCAGTAAGAGATACCGAGATATCTATGACTCCTCCCCGCAATGAATTCTAAGGGTTTTATGACTCCTCCTCAAAATGAATTCAGATGCTTTTAGGAGTCATCCTCCTTAGCCATAACTCCATTCGACCTTGAGCGAAGGTATAAAAGTTTGATGATGTATTTCTCTTCTTAACAACTACATTAATACCTCCCAAGATGATAGGACTCTATGACACAGAATTTATCGGTTTGAAAAAATCCTCTTGTGGTGTTATATTTGAATGTGCATTTTTATTATTGTCAATGGAACTTGAAGAAATTGACTGTTATCATTGGATAGTGAACTACAACATGTATGAGCATGATAAAGGTTGTGGAGTACTACATTACATCGTATAAACATACTGGGATTCTACGATAGAGTGATTACACCACTTAATAATAGTGGTCAGGAACTGAGAAATGTCCAGGAGGAAGTCAGTGAAATTTGCAGCTTTTTCGGGGTTGAAGCACTCTATGTAAAGGGTAATGTACCTATAGATATAGTTTTAATTCAAAAGTTTGACCCTAGGATTCCACTTCTCAATCTAGAAGAATTTAAGTGTCCTAAATTTGAAGGGGTTTATCATTGTCCTGAAGACGAGGTCAGGTTCTTCGCGCACTGGATACCTAAGGTCATACCTGATCGTGATAAATGCATTAGACATGGTAAAAACTATTCCATATCATGGGACCATCGTTTCTGGATGTTTAAGAGTGAACGTGTGTATGACTATGTGTCATAAGTGTGCAAAGTCGACATAGCTTTATTACATTTTTTAAGGTTAATTTAGACCACTTTACGTGCGCGCACGTAACCTCGTCTAAATTAACCTTAAAAAATCAAATAAAGCTATGTCGACTTTTCATATTTTATTCAACATATCTGACAATTGATGCAGAAAAAGCATAGAGTTTGTTACTTACTTACTTACATTTTTTTCATAATTTCTTGAATTAAATTTCTGTATTATGCATCCAAATGCGGAATTCAAGAAAGAGTTTTTTACTTACTTGCAATTTTTTCATAATTTCTTGAATAAAGTATCTGTATTATGTATCCAAGGGGTGACTTCAAGAAAGAGTGTGTTACTTACTTACAAATATTTTCATATTTTCTTGAATGAAATGTCTTCTTTGTGTATCCAAGAGGTGAATTCAAGAAAGAGTTTATTACTTACTTACTTACCTACTTACAATTTTTTCATAATGACATAATGACATTTCCAACAACGGATGTTGATAAAGAATTTATTCATTCTGATACCTAGATTTTGTCAATGTTACCTCATGTGTCTGACAATAGATGTATGCAAATTCCTTTTCTCAAATCTCCGATGATTGAATATACATTCTAAACTGTTGATATGCTAGCTTACTCTATAAATAATGAAAACATAACAATTTGATGCATAATATATTTTTAATGAAATAGTGCTATGTAGAATATTAATACGAAATTATCTTATGACACATAGTCATACACACGTTCACTCTTAAAGATCCAGAAACGATGGTCCCATGATATGGAATAGTTTTTGCCATGTCAAATGCATTTATCACGATCAGGTATGACCTTAGGTATCCAGTGCGCGAAGAAACTGACCTCGTCTTCAGGACAATGATAAACCCCTTCAAATTTAGGACACTTAAATTCTTCTAGATTGAAAAGTGGAATCCTAGGGTCACACTTTTGAATTAAAACTTTATCTGTAGATAAATTATCCTTTACATAGAGTGCTTCAACCCCGAAAAAGCTGCAAATTTCACTGATTTCCTCCTGGACATTTCTCAGTTCCTGACCACTATTATTAAGTGGTGTAATCACTCTATCGTAGAATCCCATTCTGTTTATACGATGTAATGTAGTACTCCACAAGATTGTATCATACTCATACATGTCGTAGTTCACTATCCAATGATAACAGTCAATTTCTTCCAGTTCCATTGACAATAATAAAAATGCATATTCAAATATAACACCACAAGATGATTTTTTCAAACCGATAAATTCTGTGTCATAGAGTCCTATCATCTTGGAAGGTATTAATGTAGTTTTTAAGAACAGAAATACATCATGAAACTTTTATACCTTCACTCAAGGTCGAATGGAGTTATGGCTAAGGAGGATGACTCCTAAGAGCATCTGAATTCATTTTGAGGAGGAGTCATAAAACCCTTAGAATTCATTGCGGGGAGGAGTCATAGATATCTCGGTATCTCTTGCATGCAAATGAAATCTGGATTTTTTTTATAATTTCTATATTGTGTATCCAAGAGGTGAATTCAAGAAAGATATTTTGTCATTTTAAGATATGTACAAAAGAAAAAAGATAAAAAATAAATAAAGTTGAATAATTTCGAAGTTTAAAAAAATAGTTTGTTTTATGAAAAAAAAATATTGAATTAGAACCATCAGTCCTCATCATTATGAGTATCCAAAACTGGACTTAAGTTTCACATTTGAACCAGAGAATTGTATTTTCCATAATTTTCTTACAAAAAACTAGAGTTTACGGTCAAAAACCCTTAATAGCTCAGATTTTACGGAAATAGTGGGTCTGACAATAGATGTAAGCAAATTCCTTTTCTTACATCTCTGATGTTTTAATGGACATTCTAAACGCTTGATATGCTAGCTTACTCTAGAAAATAATGAACACATAACAATGTAATATTTTTAATAAAATAATGCTATGTAGAATATTAATATAAAAATATATTATGATGCATTATTAATATCAATGATTAACTTTGGAAATTTTGAATCTGTTCCATAAAATAGTTCACCATGTTCTCTCTTGATAATGGAGTTATTGTCTTCTTTTAGTTCGTAATCAGTAGAATAATCATTATTCAATTTTGAATCATACAAAATTTTTACTGGTGTCTCATGAACAGGCTCAATATGCTTTTCGTCTTTGGTATTATTTGATTCATTGACTGTTTGATCAATGCCAGTAACGTTTGCGGGTGCTTTGTTTTTCATCGTTTCTTCTTTATATTCCGTAGTGATATTTTTTGACAATACCATTTTTGTTTTTCTGGCAATTTCACTGTCTATTAACACATTATTTTTACACAGATAAAAGTTTCGGCACGTAAACAAGATATGGTTTACGATATTACTAGCAGAGTAAGCCTTTCTTTTATTAGCCTTCCGTTGAATGCTAATACCCGAAAGCTGATGATTGGGTGTATCCGTAGGTAATGTGTTACCTGCAGCAGTAGCAAGGAGTTGTCCTCTATCATCAACAATTATTTTTATGTTAGCATTATCTTTGAGTGCAATCATCTCTAGAGACCTTAATCTCGCATAACCACCATCATAACAGTTGAATGTTTTCGGTATTCCAAAGAAATTTAATTCCTTACTGTCATGACAATGCATGCATACATTTCCAATAGTGCTACCACTTGTACTTGTTTCATAGTTTAAATACTTCTCCTTGTCGGCATTCAATGCTACAATAACCTTGTTATGTGAAAACACTCTATTAAAATATTCCATCTTCACTTTTTTTTAAAGATATTACTTATGTGTTTATCGTTCCACTGCGTAAAAAAGACTGATTTAATACATGCAATAGACTAGCTAGTGTCGATAACCGGTCATAGAATACCAGTGGGAAAGCCACCTCGTGTCTCTGACCAATCATAGAGCACAATTGTTAGACCCGTAAGCATATTTTGACATTTTAAGATATGTAAAAAAGAAAAAAAATAAATAAAGTTGAAAATGTTAATGAATCCTAAATCTTTTGGAAATAGCCTCTATTTTCTGTCCGTTTTTAAGTTTTGATTTTGCTCCTTACTTTCAGTTGAAAAAACTTTTTTATAATTTAATTTCTGATCGCGGGGGGCTGGGCATGGTTGAAGTTGTTTTCACGTAAAAATACCCTCCACCTCCTCCATGGAAAATTCCCCCTCAAGACAATCCCATTCCTGTCGACTTTTGGAAGGTGTTTCTTCATTTTTCGATAATCAGGCAATTTTCTCAAATTATAGCTTTTGACTGGCAACACTAAAGTTAATGAATCCTAAATCTTTTGGAAACAGCCTCTATTTTCTTTCCGTTTTTAAGTTTTGATGTTGCTCCTTACTTTCGGTTGAAGAAACGATATTCCAATTCTTGCATTTCACGAAAGAAATTCAAAATGAACTTTGTAAAATTAAGAGAATGTAACTGTGACAATGTAAAGCACAACAAAACACTACTGAAATATTCCAACTCTTGAATTTAAATGAAAGAAATTCAAAATGAACTATGAAAATCATCAGAATGTAACTGTGACAAGTTAAAGCACAACAAAACACTACTGAAATATTCCAACTCTTGCATTTCACGACAGAAATTCAAAATGAACATCGAAAAATCAAGAGAATGTAACTGTGACAAGGTAAAGCGCAACAAGTCACTACTGAAATATACCAACTCTTGCATTTGAACGAAAGAAATCCAAAGAGAATGTAACTGTGACAAGGTAAAGCACAACAAAACACTACTGAAATATACCAACTCTTGCATTTCAATGAAAGAAATTCAAAATGAACTATGAAAATCAACAGAAAATAACTGTGACAAGATAAAGCACAAAAAACACTACTGAAATATTCCAACTCTTGCATTTCACGACAGAAATTCAAAATGAACTTGGAAAAATCAAGAGAATGTAACTGTGACAAGGTAAAGCACAACAAGTCACTACTGAAATATTCCAACTCTTGCATTTCAACGAAAGAAATCCAAAATGAACTTTGAAAAATCATGAGAATATAGCTGTGACAAGGTAATCCACGACAAGACACTACTGAAATATTCCAATTCTTGCATTTCACGAAAGAAATTCAAAACGAACTTTGAAAAATTAAGAGAATGTAACTGTGACAAGGTAAAGCACAACAAAACACTACTGAAATATTCCAACTCTTGCATTTCAATGAAAGAAATTCAAAATGAACTATGAAAATCAACAGAATGTAACTGTGACAAGGCAAAGCACAACAAAACACTACTGAAATATTCCAACTCTTGCATTTCACGACAGAAATTCAAAATGAACTTCGAAAAATTAAGAGATTGTAACTCTGACAAAGTAAAGCACAACAAGTCACTACTGAAATATTCAAACTCTTGCATTTCAACGAAAGAAATCCAAAATGAACTTTGAAAAATCTTGAGAATGTAGCTGTGACAAGGTAAACCACGACAAGACACTACTGAAATATTCCAACTCTTGCATTTCAAGGAAGATATCCAAAATGAACTTTGAAAAATCACGAGAATGTAACTGTGACAAGGTAAAGCACAACAAAACACTACTGAAATATTCCATCTCTTGCAATTCAATGAAAGAAATTCAAAATAAACTATGAAAATCATCAGAATGTAACTGTGACAAGGTAAAGCACAACAAAACACTACTGAAATATTCCAACTCTTGCATTTAACGACAGAAATTCAAAATGAACTTCGAAAAATCAAGAAAATGTAAATGTGACAAGGTAAAGCACAACAAGTCACTACTGAAATATTCCAACTCTTGCATTTCAACGAAAGAAATCCAAAATGGACTTTGAAAAATCATGAGAATGTAGCTGTGACAAGGTAAACCACGACAAGACACTACTGAAATATTTCAATTCTTGCATTTCACGAAATAAATTCAAAATGAACTTTGAAAAATTAAGAGAATGTAACTGTGACAAGGTAAAGCAAAACAAAACACTACTGAAATATTCCAACTCTTGCATTTCAATGAGAGAAATTCAAAATGAACTATGAAAATCAAAAGAATGTAACTGTGACACGGTAAAGCACAACAGAACACTACTGAAATATTCCAACTCTTCGCATTTAACGACATAAATTCAAAGTGAACTACGAAAAATTAAGAGAATTTAACTGTGACAAGGTAAAGCGCAACAAGTCACAACGGAAATATTCCAACTCTTGCGTTTCAACGGAAGAAATCCAAAACTAACGTTGAAAAATCATGAGAATGTAGGTGTGACAAGGTAAACCACGATAAGACACTACTGAAATGTTCCAACTCTTGCATTTCAAGGAAGAAATCCAAAATGAACTTTGAAAAATCAAGAGAATGCAACTGTGACAGGGTAAAGCACAACAAAACACTACTGAAATATTCCAACTCTTGCATTTCAACGAAAGAAATCCAAAAGGAACTTTGAAAAGTCAAAAGAATGTAACTGTGACAAGGTAAACCACAACAAAACACTACTGAAATATTCCAACTCTTGAATTTCAACGAAAAAAATCCAAAATGAACTTTGAAAAATCAAGAGAATGTAAGTGTGACAAGGTAAACCACGACAAAACACTACTGAAATATTCCAACTCTTGCATTTCACGAAAGAAATTCAAAATGAACTTCGAAAAATCAAGAGAATGTAACTGTGACAAGGTAAAGCACAACAAGACACTAGTGAAATATTCCAACTCTTGCATTTGAACGAAAGAAATTCAAAATTAACTTTGAAAATCAACAGAATGTAATTGTGACAAAGTAAAGCACAACAAAAAAGATTTTTTTATCTGGAAATATATGCTTTTTATCTAAGAAATTGAGTAAACTATACTCACATTGACAAATGAAATATCCATTGTTTTCAAAATCAATAAATTTCAGTGTATTATGTTCGATATGGTAAAACATAATGGAAATTAAATTGTAGTGCATGAACGTTTTTTACGGAATTTCAATGACGAATTGTTAAGCAGTTCTCTGATTGGCTGCCTAAAAAACAGCTGTCAGCTCGAAAAAACCAGTCTGGTTGAAAAACTTGGAGTTGAAACAAATTTGTGTGGGGAATTCCCGTTCATACTGCTATCTTTTTTGCAATGTTTAGGAACAGGAGGGGAATCCCCACTCGTTTGGAATGGTACCAACGGAGCATGAGCAAATAGAACGTAGTTTCATAACGTGTTTAATCAGGTGTAGAGGTCCCATAGAATAACAATGGATGGAACATAGCGCTATAGAATAGCATGAGAGGGAACATAAACCCTTAGAATAGCATGGGAGGGAACATAAGCCCTTAAAATAACATGGGAGGGAACATAAGCCCTTATACTAGCATAGAAAGGAACATGGTACTATAGAATAGCATGGGTGGGAACATAAATCCCTTAGAATAGCATGGTTGGGAACATGGTGCTGTAGAATAGCATGGGAGGGAACATAAGCCCTTATAATAGCATAGGAGGGAACATAATCCACCCAAATCCATAAGTACATGCTCTGGAATCCACCCAAATCCATAGGTACATGCTCTGGAAATGCTTTTCCTATACGTCTAAGCAAATAACATGGAGATTCCTATATGTCTAAGCAAATTCAATATAAGCATACTGCTAACAACAACCCCTAACGAATGCCATAAACAAAATTCATGGACTACAGGCAACATACACATCGTGGACTTCGCATAAGTCCCAGACAATGTGCAAAGACATTCTTAAATAGACGTTGTACAGGTCGGGACCAGGCACTTTTTCGGACTAATGTCAAGAAGTATCAAAGATTTGGCATGGATTGGTCCTACAAGGGATACCAAATCTGCTCTGTTTAGATCACAGCGTTCTAAGCATCCACTGTTTAAATTGCATAGCAAAGATTGTAAACATCCTATGAGCAGAATTCAGAACATATTAAAATATCTTAGTTTTGGTAGTTCACAAATACACTGGGCAAAAAAGTAAATAGGCATTGTGGCCTTTTGAACATCCAAACCAGATTTGACAAGTTTAAGAGCTATAAGATTTTGATATTTTGGGATTTTGAGCTCATTCAATATTTCTGTGAAATCGGCTATTTTCAAGATGGTCACCAAGCTTTGTAATTTGCTCATAGTAAGACTAATCACCTTTCTTTCTATCCAATAATCACTTTACCTTTAAAGCTATTTCTGCAGTTTTAATGTAATTCAAAGTGACCCAAATGTACCTGGAGTGTAGCCTACTCTTACTTTTAGGACTGGTCTCTGGGTTTTTCATCAGAATACTAGTGAGCTGCCTCAGCAAATCTGGACCATATATACTTATTATTTGAAAAAAACTACGTTTTCTAAAGAGTTAATGAGGCTGAGTCAGAAGTTCGGACCTTAAAACGTACAGGGATTAGGAGGTGCAGTTGGTTGGCTGCCGACCCCAAAACCCCCGCTTCCGTATATGAAAGGGGCTGTGCCCTCCTCAACGCCTCGCTCTTTACACTAAAGTTTTTATTGTTTAAAAAAAAGAGTTGTGAGAAAGTCAAACTTTAGCGTAAAGAGCGAGGCGTTGAGGAGGGCACATCCCCTTTCATATACGGAAGTGGGGGTTTGGGGAGTGGCAGCCCACCAACTGCATCTCCTAATGCCTGCACATTTTAAGGTTCAAACTTGTGACTCAGCCTCTTTAACTCTTTAGAAAACGTAGTTTTTTTCAAATAATTTCTGCAAGTTTTTGTACAGTTTATTAATTATTATTGCTTGACTAACTGTTAGCTGATATTTTCAGGAGTTAAATATGGGGGGCTGCCACCTCCCAAACCCTCCGTTTTTGAAGATTCTTGTGTTAAGGCTTTTAATTCCTGAATACTCAAATCAAATGCACAGTAAGATTTTCTTTTTTCAACTTTTCTTCGAGCATGCGGGTATACGGCATGTTATCAAAGCAGTGGAGAATTACCTGTGACCTGAAGGCCGACTGTGATATTCTTCTTGAGACGCCTCTTGAGCCGAAGGATTTAATAGATTGGATTTAAAAAAGAAACTGAGTTTCTTTTTCAAACTTTAAATTCAGTATATAAAAAATTTTCTCTGACAGGGAAGTGAACCTGGATCTTCCGCCTGACAGTCAGGAACAGCGACCATTGTACCACAGCGACCATTGTACCTTTTCACAAGAGAAAAGTTGGGCGCAAAACCCCCTATGCCTTCCCAAGGCCAGAACAAAATTTGCACTTTACTGAGAAAAATATATATATTTTTACTTTTATAACTTTAATTAATCAAATAATATTAACATTTTGATTACTAAATATCAGTATATGTATATTAAACTGACAATGTGCATTCATTTGTATTTTTTCAGTAAAGTGCAAATTTTGTTCTGGCCTTGTGAAGGCATAAGGGTTTTGCGTCCAACTTATGTTAATATCTGCTCGTTTGGAGTTTGACTCGGTTATTTATTGTAATTTCTGTTCGTTTTGGGTTTCATTTATTTATCGATGCTGATTTGTGGTAGTTTCACGCTTGGTAGATTATTCGATTTTATTTTTGCTCATTTTTCGTTGAATAGAGTTCTTTACTTTTCTTTGAAAAACTTATTATGTGGAAAAACTGTTTTTTAATTAATTTTGTTCGTTTTATGTTGACATAGTCTTTTGAGAGAAAAATAAAATAATACATTAAATCTCTTCGTTTTTTGAGACTTAGTAGTTTGGCCTGCTATTTGTATGCTGCAGAAAAATTTTCAGCAATTTTTAACAACATACACCCTTTTAAAAATCTAGACACAAATAGTACTGTTTAATTTAGTTTTATATCTCCTCTAGTTGACCTGAAATGGAAAACTTGATACCATTCGCAAAAAAGTCTGTTTACTATAAATAAAAGTTCAAATAGGGATAAAATCCTTTTAATAGACAGTGATAGAAATTCACAAAAATATGAGATATTTCGGTCACATATACAGTGACCGTCATCAGCTATAATGACCGTCTTGTATTTTTGTGAATTTCTATCACTGTCTATTAAAAGGATTTTATCCCTATTTGAACTTTTATTTATCGTCATGGAAAGGCAGTTTGGTCTCTGAAATTATCTAAGTCTGTTTACTTTCTTTGATAGCTTGGATACACTTACGCTATTTTGATTTGGTTAAATTTTAAGAGAAGAAGTAGCCCCGAAAGTTTGAACATAATACCCTCAGTCGTTTTTGGGATACTGCTGAGATGCCTTATTGGGAATTAGCATTAACAAAGTGCATTTTGATTTAATCTTAAGGCAAAATCTAGTTTTTAAAAATAATGGGCAATTGGCTGGGTGGGAGTGGGAGGGGGATTAGTTGCCCTCCAATCACTTTCGACTATTAAAAAGGGCATCAGCCCTTTCTATTTTCAGCCCTTTCTATTTTCGAATGAACCCTTTTCAAAAATCCCACGACAACTCCTTCGATACGAAGTGCCCAGGTCTAAACAACAACAACAACAAAAAAATAATACATTATACCCATATCGATCTTTACTATAAAAATCACTAATCACTTTCACTATAAATAATCACTATAAATATCCCTAATCACTTTCGTCCATTAAAAATGGTACTAGCCCTTTGAATTTTATATCGAATGAGCCTTTTTTCAAGTTTCTGCAGCAAAGATTTCAATAAAAACCTTATATGCCCCAGGGTATAAATTATAACCCTTGCTCTGAAGACTGTGGGGGGAGTGTCCTGCTCAAAGGTATAATTTCCCTTAAGTTTGAACTGCGTGGAACAAAATGACTATATCAAAATCTTTATTGGATGTGTTTTTGTAAATGGTGGGCGTGAGAGGGGCGTTAGTCGCTCTCCAATCACTTTCAACTATTAAACAATACACTAGCCCTTTCAATTTCCAATTGGATGAGCCCTTTTGAAAATCTTCCGCTTTCAATAAAAAGCTAATACGCCCCCAGGGTATAATTTACAACCCTTGCCCTGAGGGCTGTGGGGGCGTTGTCATCCTCAAAGACCTAATTTTCAGAACTTAAAACTACGTTGAACAAAATGGCTATCTCAAAGAGTTGATTAAAAGTGTTTGGAGAAAAGGTGGGCGTGACAGGCGGGTTAGTTGCCCTTTAATCACTTTTGAATATTAAAAAGGGCAAAAGCTCTTTGAATTTCCAATCGAATGAGCCTTTTTTAAAGTTTATACGACAATGCCTTCTATAAAAAACCTTATATGCCCCCAGGGCATGACTTACAACCCTTGCCCTAAGGGCTGTGTAGGAGTGTCCTCAAGAACATAATTTCTATCCAGAAATCAGCTAAGTTCAACAAAATGGCTATCCCATAATTTTGATTGGATAGGTTTCTTGAAATGGTGGGTGTGGAAGGGGTGTTAGTTGCCTTCCAATCACTTTCGAATATCAAAAAGGTCTCAAGCCGCTCCAATTTCCAATTAAATGAGCGCTTTTCGAAGTTTCTGTGACATCTTCTTCGATACGAAGTGCCCTGCTCTAAAGGAAAAAATTAATAAATAATACATTGTGCCAATACCGTTTTTATATGCCCCCAGGGCATAACTTAAAACCCTTGCCCTGAGGGTTGTGGAGGAGTGTCCTCCTCTTTACTTAGTCCCGTTTCTTGTCCCGTTCTCGAGTGTCCCCTTCTTTAATTAGGCAGCGCGATCACGCTGCCTATGATTTATACAACCATTTTCTATATAAACCCTATATGTCCCTAGGGCGTAACTTGCAATCCTTGCACTGAGGGCTCTGAGGGGGTTATCTTCCTAAAAGACCTAATTTCCAGAACGTTCAACTACGTTGAACAAAATGGCTATCTCAAAGAGTTGATTAGAAGTGTTTGGAGACAAGGTGGGCGTGACAGGCGGGTTAGTTGCCCTTTAATCACTTTTGAATATTAAAAAGGGCAAAAGCTCTTTGAATTTCCAATCGAATGAGCCTTTTTTAAAGTTTATACGACAATGCCTTCTATAAAAAACCTTATATGCCCCCAGGGCATGACTTACAACCCTTGCCCTAAGGGCTGTGTAGGAGTGTCCTCAAGAACATAATTTCTATCTAGAAATCAGCTAAGTTCGACAAAATGGCTATCCCATAATTTTGATTGGATATGTTTCTTGAAATGGTGGGTGTGGAAGGGGTGTTAGTTGTCTTCCAATCACTTTCGAATATCAAAAAGGTCTCAAGCCGCTCCAATTTCCAATTAAATGAGCGCTTTTCGAAGTTTCTGTGACAACTTCTTCAATACGAAGTGCCCTGCTCTAAAGAAAAAAATTAATAAATAATATATTGTGCCAACATCGTACTTATAAGCCCCCAGGGCATAACTTAAAACCCTTGCCCTGAGGGTTGTGGGGGAGTGTCCTCCTCTTTACTTAGTCCCCTTTCTTGTCTCGTTCTCGAGTGTCCCCTTCTTTAATTAGGCAGCGCGATCACGCTGCCTATGATTTATACAACCATTTTCTATATAAACCCTATATGTCCCTAGGGCGTAACTTGCAATCCTTGCACTGAGGGCTCTGAGGGGGTTATCATCCTAAAAGACCTAAGTTCCAGAACGTTCAACTACGTTGAACAAAATGGATATCTCAAAATTTTAATTTGATGTGTTTTGGAAAATGGTGGGTAAGAGAGGGGCGTTAGTCTCTGTCCAGTCACTTTCAACTAATAAAAAAGGCACTAGCCCTTTCAATTTCAAATTGAATGAGCCCTTTTGAAAGTTTTACGACAACGCTTTCAATAAAAACTTCATATGCCTCCCAGGGCATAACTTACACCCCCTTGCCTGAGGGCTGTGGGGGGAGGGGTTGTCATCCTTAAAGACCTAATTTCCAAAACTTTCAACTACGTTGAATAAAATGACAATCTTAAAGTTTTGATTGGATGTGTTTCGGGGAATGATGGGCGGGGGGGGGGGGCTAGTTGCCCTCCAATCACTTTCAACTATTAAAAAGGTCACTAGCCCATTGAATTTCCAATCGAATGAGCCTTTTTTTAAGTTTCTACGACAACGCCTTCTATAAAACCTTTTATGCCCCCAGGGCATAACTTAAAACCCTTGCCCTGAGGGTTTTGGGGGAGTATCCTCCTCAAAAACATACTTTCTGTCTGGAAATCAACTACGCTAAAAAAATGGCTATCTCAAAATTTTGATTGGATGTGCTTGGAGGAATTATGGGTGGTGGGGGGGGGGGGCTAGTTGCCCTCCAATCACTTTTGACTATTAAAAAGGGAACTAGCCACTCAAATTTACAATCGAATGAGCACTTTTAGAAGTTTATTTGACAACTCCTTCGATACGAAGTGCCCGGGTATAGAGATAAAACACATTTTTCCCACATAGCTCTTTACTTAGGCAGCGCTACAGCGCTGCCTATGAAAAAACATTTTTAAATAGGTTTTTGAAGCGCCAATTTTTTGTCTTGAGTGTCATGGTGGGATCAAATTGCAAATTTTTGGAAAAGAACATTCCATAGAACAAGATAGGCCGGGTTTCTAAAGGTCAAACCAATACCTTATTTGATATTTCTATGAGAGAAAAGTTTATTTTATTGGAATAAAACCTCCTTTTTTCTCTTGGGTTTCTTAATGGTGTAGTCACAGCTGGGAAGTAAAAAGGAGAAGGGGCCCCAGGGGCCTGCCCCCTGCATTATCACATTCATATTATCAAATATAATTTGTTTCTTTACCCCCCCCCCCCCAAGAAAAAAATCCCGAGTACATGCTTTAGGGACAGGGAAGCAGTGGCGGATCCAGAGGGGGGGGGGCAAGGGGGCATCCCCCCCTAGTGTAGTATAAAGTAGTGTAATTTACTTAATTCACTCAAGTTTGCGTTAATTAAACCTGCTCCTAACGCAAGTTTATCGGATCAACCTATTTTGCGCCCTCCCCCCCTAAAAAAATCCTGGATCTGCCCCTGCAGGGAAGGGTAGTGTCACTCCTAGACTATCACCAAAAGCGATTGCAAAGGAAAATTCAGGCTGAAGACAGTAAAGTACCCACCGCCCCTTGTCGCTTGTTTAAACAACTTGGTTAGTAGAGGATAATTTTCACGTGTCTTGCCTGGTTTTCTTATTTTTGGCTAATTCACCCTCCCCCCCCCCCAAAAAAAAAAAATAATTACTAGTTTACTAGCTTACTAGCTGGTTTACTAGCCTTCAGCCTGGTTCAGTAATCTTCATATTACATTTAGAAATTGTAACCTTTTCTTGTTACTTCCAGAATAGTTTTGTGACAAGTTCCGCCAGACATCTGCTTTGGATTTTTTTTGGGGGGGGGACACCAGAGGGGGGAGGGATTCTAAAAATAGACAATTGTATGAAAACGAAAGGAAGTTTCAGAACGCCCCAGAAGATTCTCGAGACGTTGGGGGAAGAATAGGCATGTGTCCAAAAACAAATTTATGTGTTATGGAAGCAAAAATTGCTTCCGAATCACTTTGGATGATTCGAGTGATTGCCCTCCAATCACTTTCGACCATTAAAAAGGATTCTAGCCCTTCGAATTTCCAAATGAATGAGCTTGTTTTGAAGTTTTTACGACAACGTCCTGAGGGCTCTGGGGGTGTGTCCTCCACAAAAACATATTTTTTATCTGGATATCAACTACGCTGAACAAAATAGCTATCTCAAAATTTTGATTGGATGTGTTTGGGGGAATTATGGGCGTGGGGTCACTTTCGACTATTAAAAATAGAACTAGAACTCTCAATTTTCAATTGAATGAGCTCCTACGACGACCCCTTCCACATGAAGTGCCCTGCTATAAAGGAAAAAAATAATACATAGTGCATTGTGCCAACATTATTCTTAAATGCCCTCAGGACATAACTTAAAACCCTTGCCCCTAGGGTTGTGGGGGAGTGTCCTCCTCATAAACATATTTTCTATGCGGATATCTACTACGCTGAACAAAATGGCTATCTCAAAATTTTTATTGGATGTGTTTGGGGGAATGATAAGCGTGAAGGGGGACTAGTTGCCCTCCAATCAGTTTTGACTATTAAAAAGGACACTAGTCCTTTGAATTTCCAATCGAATGAGCTTTTTTGAAGTTTCTACGACAACGCCTTCTTTATAAATCTTATATGACCCCAGGGCATAACTTAAAACCCTTGCCCTGAGGGTTGTGGGGGAGTTTCCTCCTAAAAAGCATATTTTGGCTCTGGAAATCAACTACGCTGAACAAAATGGCTATCTCAAAATTTTGATTGGATGCGTTGTGGAGAATAATGGGCGGGGGGGGGGGGATTGTTGTCCCCCAATCACTTTCGAGTTTTAAAAAGGGTACTAGCCCTTTCGAATTTCCAGTCGAATGAGCCTGTTTTGAAGTTTCTACGACAACGCCTTCTATAAAAACCTTATATACCCCCGGGCATAACTTAAAACCCTTGCCCTGAGGGTTGTGGGAGAGTGTCCTCCTCAAAAATATATTTTCTATCTGGAAATCATTTACGCTGAACAAAATGGCTATCTCAAAATTTTGACTGGATGTATTCAGGAGAAAGATGGGCACATGGGGGGGGGCTAGTTGCCCTCCAATCACTTTCGACTATTAAAAAGGGCATAAGAACTCGCAGTTTCCAATCGAATGAGCCCCTTTTGAAGTTTTTACGACGACAACTTCCCTAAGAAGTGCCCAGCTCTAAAGAAAAAAAATAAATAAATAGTACATTGTGCCAAGATCGTTTTTATATGCCCTCAGGGAATAACTTAAAACCCTTGCACTGAGGTTTGTGGGGGAGTGTCCTCCTCATAAACATATTTTCTATCTGGAAATCAAATACGCTGAACAAAATGGCAATCTCAAAATTTTGATTGGATGTGTTTGGGGAAATGATGGGCGTGGGGGGAGCTAGTTGCCCTCCAATCACTTTCGACTATTAAAAAGGGCACTAGCCCTTTGAGTTTCCAATTGAATGAGCCTTTTTTGAAGTGTCTGTGACAACGCCTTCTATAAAAATCTTATATGCCCCCAGGGCATAACTTAAAATTGGATGTGTTTGGGGGATTGATGGCCGTTGGGGGGCTAGTTGCCCTCCAATCATTTTCTACTATTAGAAAGGGTACTAGCCCTTCAAATTTCCAATGAAATGAGCCTGTTTTGAAGTTGCTACGACGACGCCTTCTATAAAAACCTTATATGTCCCCAGGCCATAACTTAAAACCCTGGCCCTGAGGATTGTGGGGGAGTATCTTCCTCAAAAATACATTTTCTATTTGGAAATCACCTACGCTGAACAAAATGGCTATCTCGAAATTTTGATTGGATGTGTTTGGGGGAATGATGGGCGTGGGAGGCTTGTTGCCCTCCAATCACTTTCGACTATAAAAAAGGGTACTACTACTACTACTACTAACAATTCACCGCAGCACCAAGCCGCCTGAGGCCAACACAGCTTTGCACGCTCCTCCTCTCTCGAGAGGAGGCCCTAGAACTCTCGATTTCCAATCGAATGAGCCCGTTTTGAAGTTTCTACGACGACCCCTTCCATATGAAGTGCCCTGCTTTAAAGTAAAAAATAATATATGGTACATTATGCCAACATTGTTCTTACATGCCCTCAGGGCATAACTTGAAACCCTTGCCTCTAAAGGTTGTGAGGGATTGTCCTCATCGAAAAGATGTTTTCTATCTGGAAATCCACTACGCTGAATAAAAAGGCTATCTCAAAATTTTGATTGGATGTGTTTGGGGGAATGATGGACGTGGGGGGGCTAGGTGCCCTCCAATCACTTTCGACTATTAAAAAGGGCACTACTACTACTACTACTACTAACAACTCATCGCAGCACCAAGCCGCCTGAGGCCAACACCGCTACGCACGCTCCTCCTCTACCCCAATCGATTCAAAGCCTCTCTTTTTACAACCACCCACGAAGTTCCCATTTCCTTTATATCTTTCTTTATGACGTCCTCTCGCCCCAGACGGGGACGACCTGCTTTCCGTTTAGCCCTAGATGGTTGGCCGAAAAGAACAATCTTCGACAGTCTGTCATCCTTCATCTGCGCAACGTGCCCTAGCCACCTCAACCTTTCTTTCATTATAGCCCTAGAGAGCGGTATGGAACCACATTTTTTGTATAGCCAATTGTTTGAAATACGGTCAGTCAGCCGGGTGCCCAGAATAATCCTTAAGCAATTTCTCTGGAAAACATCTAGCAAATCTTCTTCTGCTTTTCGAAGCGCCCTTGATTCAGAGCAATATTTAACCACTTTTATCACTGTAGCTTCTAATATTCTACTTTTGGTTTGCAGACTTATCTTCCTATTCTTCCAGACTTTTTTTAACTGTGAAAAAACACCCTGAGCCTGGGCTATTCTATATTTAACATCTTCATTGCTCCCACCATCTTTACTAATAATACTACCAAGGTAAATGAAGCTGCCCACCTGATCAATCTTTTCATTACCCAACGTCACCTTTTCATCTTCACTTATTCCTAGCCTTAGTGACTTAGTCTTCCTAACATTAGTTTTCAAACCAATTCTAGTACCCTGAACTCGCAAAACCTCTAAAACTGCATTCATTTTGCTCACACTTTCATCTAGGATGCTTAAATCATCAGCATAATCCAAGTACAGGAGACTTTTTCCTCCCCATTTGATTCCGTGGTCTCCCATTGCCTTTCTTGTGCTCCTTAAAACAAAGTCCATCAAAATAATCCATACAAAGGGGGATAAAACACAACCCTGCTTAACTCCTGATTTAATACAAAACCAGCTGCTAACCTTATTTTCTACCTTAACCGCAGCAGTGTTATTCTCATACATAGCACTAATCACTTTAATGTATTTGTCTGGTATACCATACAAGGATAAAACCTTTACTAAAGCTCTTCTATCAACAGAATTGAACGCTTCCTCATAATCTTTAAAACTGAGGACTAAATGTCTTTTGAAACTCAGGCACTTTTCAATTATTAGCCTAAGAGTGATAATTTGGTTGACAAATCCTCTACCTTTTTTAAAACCGCACTGCTCTTCTCTTAAAACTTTGCCTATGGCATCTCTCAGTCTAAAAAGTATCACACTACTAAGTAATTTACTACCTACAGAGACCAGACTAATGCCTCGATAATTACCACACTCACTTTTATCACCTTTCTTAAAAAGTGGCTTAATTAAGGTTTTCCAAAAATCGTTAGGTACTTCCCCTTTTTCACAAATCATATTCATAATCTTCAAGAAACTCATTTACAACCCTATCAGCACCTGGAGCCTTATTATTTTTTAATCCTTTTAGTACTGTTGCTAATTCTTCCTCACAAAAAAAAATCTTCCTTCACATCCAAGGTATCACAAACTTTTTCATTTTCCTCTATATCTTTTCCTGTAACTCTATCTCGGTTAAGCAATACGACAACTCCTTCGATACTAAGTGTCTGTCGAAGAAAGAAGAAGAAAAAAAAGCACATTGTGGCCACATCGTTCTTTACTATGATAAGCTCCATAAAACAATAGAATAATTTTCAGGCAAATTTCTCTCTTTTCCCAAAGACTAAACATTGAGAATAATAATCCGACAGTACAGACACCAGAAAAAAGATCCATAGGTGAATTCTTCAAAACCTTCTTGACAGGTTCTTCAAAAGGTTGTGAACAGTTTTTGGCCAGAGCCACTTGCATCAAACAATTATTAAAAGAAGACGGCATTGCAGTGGGAGAAAAACTTTCGGAGTTGGCTAAAACAGTTAAAGACAAGATTTAGAGGCTAGGCAATTCATTCTTAGTGGAGGATTTACAGGATGGACATTGAGGTAAGGGATGGACAAGATGGACATTGAGGTAACCTCCATACAGAAAAACGCTGTTTGATAGCTTCCATGCTCTCTTAAGTTGTAAAGTCATAATCCAATTGTGGATTTGCTGATACTAGATCTCTTTAGCATAAGATTACTGTTAAGCCTTCTATCTTGAATATGAAATCTTTCTTGAGTACGATAAAGACTTTTTTTCACACAAACCCTTTTCGCCCATCTTGTACTAGATATCTATACAAAAATGTTTTAGAAACTTTAATTTTAAATAATGATCAAATTATTAGCCCCCTCCCCCAATAAAAATGATCAAAGCATTTGGGAAGGAGAGACAGGGTGGGGTTATTTTACAGGATTACATTCTGTCGGAAATAGTGTATATTAATATTTAAAACAAATCATGGGGGCAAATGTTCTTTTTAAATTAAGATTTGGTAACTACAGGTTTGTGGCGAGTTACTCCTTACTTACAGTTTGTAACTGCAAACAGTTTCATTAATTGCTTCTTCTTCTTCCATTAATTCACTTGATTTGAAAAGATTTGTCATATAAGTTTCAGAAGTGCTCATTCAATGCAAAATTGAAAATTCTACTGCCTTTTTTAAGTTTCAACGATGATTTGGGACCAATCTGCCCACCTCCCAACCGACGCCCCTGATTTCCCAAACACGTCAGATTAAAAATTTGAGATAAATATTTTTTCAGTATAACTTAAAGGTCTAATAACTATGCCTCTGGTAGTATACATCCCTCCCCCTACAGTCATTGGGGCAAGGACTCTCGAGTTCCTCAGTTTTAATTGGTAATGTTAAATTTTAATGAACCTTGGTATTCTAAAAATGTACCTCTAGGACTTCGGAGGTCAATATTTGAGGCTCCAGGACTAGAGCCACAAACTTTGGCTCTACAGTCCTAAGCTTTAAATCCCGAATTTTCAAGGGTTTATATGTGTAGTCTAGCGGGGTTAAACAGGAACCAGATTGCCGGTTACCAGTTTTCCGATACCAGTCAAATAAAATAAAAAATAATTCAAAGCCAGAAGTTTAACGATTCACTGATCCTAAGAGAATTTTGACGCGAACTGAATTTGAAACTAAACCTTGGCCTTATAACTTAAGTATACATGAAATATATCAAACTGTATTTTACTGTGAGAGGTTTCTCATGTGTCCCTCACCTCAATGTCCATCCTGCATATTTTTCTCTGACAATGGAGTGCCTAACATCCAAAGCATATCTTTAAGTGTCTTAACCCAATGTGGAAGTTTTTCTCCTGCTACAAATTCGTCCTTTGCAACATATTTTCTTATACATAGCTACAGATGATTAAGATTTGTTTGATCAGCTCACAAATGTACTGATGTAAAACCCAGAGATCGATCTTGAAAGTAAGAGTACGCTCCAGGTGCATTTGAGTCACTTTTTACTATATAAAGAAGACTCCATGAGACTAGGTCAGGGCACAAACGACTTTACAAGAAAGATGAATAGTTTACTACAAGTGAATTAGAAAGCTTGGCCACTCACACCTTTTTGGGGAATGCTGGCTTAAGATATCTACTGAATGAGCTCAAAATACCTAAATATAAAAATCACGTAGCTCTTGATTTTAGCAATAACAATTTAGATTTTCAAAGCAGAAAGGTGACCGTTGACTTGTTTCCTCACTGTATTTGTGGCCTACCAACACTAAGATCTCTTGATTTCTCCCAAATTATGCTCAAAGGATGTTTACAATCTTTGCTATGCAATCTGAAATGTGGATTGTTAGATTCAAGCTTAGTATGCTTTGATTTCAATCAAGCCAATTTGGTAAGATCAATACCTGCCAATTCTTTCATATTCCTTGACATTAGTGGGAACCGGTGCCTGGTCAAGCCCTGCACAATGTCTATTGAAGAATGCTTTTGCACACTGTCTATGACTTAAGCAATGACCAGGGTGTTTTTGTTGCCTTTTGTCTATGAACTTTGTTTATGGCAACCGTTAAATGATGTTGTTTTACCATATCCATATATTCCTTATGGTACTCCTTGCGTCTACGAAAATCGTATGACGGCAATTTTTCTATTCACTAGCTTCATAAGGAGTATGTTATGATGACGGTATTTGGCGTTATGACGAAGCACGCTGTATATACAGGCGTTTCAAATATTGAAAGAGAGGAGTTTGTTTTTAAAGACTTTAAAAGTTTCTCCATACATACAATTTAAACTTTAATTGAAACACAGAACTAGTTTTTTTTATATCCAGGATTCCTAGTTATACAATTTGTTTAAAGAAAATACCTCAGTTAAAAAATCGGACACAAAAATCGTATGTTAACGCGATAATTAGTAAAATGGGTCTCTATACAGTTATTTGTATCCTATTTGTAAAGATTTTCCCATTGTGGGCTGATTTTACTGGTTTACTAACATCTTTTAGAGCTGATTTCTTAGCAATAGGACGTTTTTAACATCAATTAAGCCAATTTGAAAAAAAGCATAACGATCATGCTTTTGTAAGTAGTCTAGAACAAGGCCTATATCTTGTTATGTTAGGGGGGGGGGCTGGTATGCATTAAAAATTGCAGTAAGTGTGAAATAAAATAGAATATTCTTCTTTTTGTTTTTTTTCCTGCCCTAGCATAGAAAAACAATTAACTGCTCAAAAGTTTCACTGCTAGGATCAACCTTTTTATGCAGGACCCAGGTGATAAAGCAAAAGATAAAATAAACTGGCCTGTATTTTGACTTTTCATCGGAAGATATTTGTCGATTAGAACTCTGCTAGAGCCAGACATGACCGTGCACTACTCTTAAAATTTGTTTCCCGGTCATGTAACCACGCCCCCGTGTGCATCCCTCTGAATATACCTGACGATGAATGGTATGCTCACTTCGAATCTGAGTTTTCGTTTCCTGATCCCAATCTTCAGGATCAGTATGATAAATAATAAAATGTCTTCTTAGCTTCTTCGCCGAAAACACATTACACCGTGACAACTTGAGCAATAGAAAAAGCAACCCAAAAATTAAAGTGAAAGTCTTCCAGTGGCTTTGATTGTGTGGGAGTCGAGCATCTAAAGAACGGAAGCCCTCTTTTAACCCAACACCTCAAACTGCTAATGCAGATGATTTTCACTCAGTGCGCTGTGCCCTCAACATTCTGTATCGGCGACCTTACTCCGATCCCTAAGAAGGGAAAAGCTGCACCCCAGTGTACCTCGTTTCGGCCCATCACCGTCGCAACCTCTCTTTGTAAGCTCTTCGAGCTTCTCTTTAGGGACAAGCTTGAAGTAAGTTGCTATACACCCCCACAGCAATTTGGCTTCAAACGAGGAACTGGTTACGCTGACGCTTTCACTGTAGTAGCAAACGCTCTTATTGGTGTCGATTCTGCGGGAGAAAGTCTAGTTCCTGCTGGCCACGACGTAAGCTACGCATTTGACTCACTCATTCACTCTGCAATGTTTCTTAAAGCTGGTAGGCTTGGACTGAACCATGGATATAATTCGTACACTTAGGAATATGTATACACGGCTATCTATTCGACTGAAACTTCCGCCAGATAAAAAGTTGCATTCGATTCCTAGGAAAAGGCTCATACTAGTCTTAAAGGGTGCTCGACATGGTGCAGTTTCTTCGCACAATTTCTACAATAGTTGAAATGTCCTTGAGGCTCAAGACCAATACCCCTGCTCTTTAATTTTGGCATCTGCTAATCTGTCGTTTGTATGCTACGCGGATGATATTCTGAATCTCAGTTGTACGCTACAGCGAATCAGTGAAAATTTTGCTATCCTTCAAGATGAATACCTCAAGGTTGGACTTCAGTTCAATTCGGCGAAGTCCAAAGTAGTTCTTTTCAACTGGAAGAATCCTACACCCCCTTCAATAGCACTTGGGAACTCAACGCTTCATCCTGCTGATCATGTAGTATGCTTAGGCCTCCCCATCGGGTCCTCTTTACGTCACACTTAGTCTCTTCTCATCGAGCATCTTAATGGTAAAATTTCAGCATCTTACGCCTCTATTTTCACTTACCTATAATATTACCCATATATTGTACATCACTCCATTTTGGAAAAAATTAATAAAGTCTGAAAAATCCAAAATCTGTTCGCTGTTTTTCCGTTTCACCTTGGCACAGATATTCACCTATATTTAAAAAATACAAAATTGCAGATCCAGAAATAGCTATCTCTCGAGTTATTGGAAAACATAATAGAAAAGTAGCTTTTTTTATACATTTATGTATGAATATGTTGATGTTGTATGGGTCAATTTGCTTTTGCTTTATTCGATTTTGTTCTTATTTTGTCCTTGGACTAGCTTCGTTTTGATTTTTTTCTTATTCTTATTTTGTCCCTGATTTATTTATAATCGACGCTCTTCTTTGGTTATTACTGGTTTTGTTGATATTTGTCTCGTACTAATGTTTTCTTTTCTTTCTCATATTTTACTCCGTCCTTTTCCAGTATTTGTAGACGGGTTTTTAATTAATAAATAAAATAAATAAGTAAATTAGACCTAGCTAATAAAACTAAAATTTGCACACGGGTACGGATATCGCATATCTGGCCAAATAATTGTAGGCTATGTGGTAATCCAGGGATTCTCTGAATTTCATATATAAATGTGTATATGTTATTTTATGGTTTCTATATAAAGAAATTTATTTTTATGCTGTTCATGATCTTCTCAATATAGATCTTAGCAAAACTCGAAAGTTAAGACAAAGTTTATCTTCTACTTCTGTGTAAATAAATTAGTATTTGTATCTATCTTCTATATGGATAAAACAGTTTCTATGCTATTTATGATCTTCTCGGTGTAGAAAGATTTTTACAGAAACTGAAATTAAATTTAGTTTAATGTAAAAAAAAACAAAAAACGATTTACTCTTGGTCAGCATTGTAGTATGCTATTGTTACGCATATTCTTGCTATGAAATTCTCCTCAGAATGGTCATATTGCAAATCATTACTGCAAATGTTAGAAATCTATTATGTTCCAAGACTGTTTCAAAATGTTTTGAGACTAACTTCTATAGCATTCAAGGCTCTAAATTTTCAGATTGTGTGGACTCTTTGTCTAACCAATTTAATATTTAGGGGAGAGTCGGAAACCCTGGGACAAGTTCAACTTAAAGCTCATTGTCTCCTACATTTACAGTTCAATTTTCTTGTATCAAACATCAATCTGCGGCAAAATCATTTGGTGTTTACTGGGATTTTTCTGAAATTTTTGTTGCTCGCAGTAAAATTAGCAAGACTTATTTTTCAGAGGGTCCCGTTTTGTCCCAGAGTACCACTTATGCGGGTACTATGGGTCAGGGGTGTGGGTACTTTGGGACACCATGATAAATCAATTAAAACTTCGTATATTTTGTGGTATAAAACTGTAAAAATACAATAAACTGATATAAAAAATTATTCAATAGAGCAGTTGGTCAGGTCTGCATCAAAGCTAGAACTAGTGATTTCATCACTACATCTGAGCTATCGACAAACGCTTCATCGCGCTCTTTCGAAAACGTAAATCTCCAGGCTGGAACGTCTTGTTTCAAGAAATTGACAGTGTAGCCGTCTGGCTCGGCCTGAAGCACTTCTCCAATGTGGAATTTCGATCCCTTTTTCCCCTTGTACTCGACTAGAACAAATGCACCGGAACAGATACTGGGAGTCACAGACTCCCCTTCCACCAATCGGAAATCTTCAGAGCAGAACGAGCCGTCAAAATTGTCGTCACAATCAAAATCCCCCGGTCCTGCTTCATCTCCACTTTCGTCACTGAACGTCAGCAATCTCTTGGTAGTTTTCTTCTGAATCTTCGGCTTTTAGGCAGGAGCCTCTTTCTTGCTTTTCTTGAGATCCTTCTTCTCTTTTTTCGCCCTCCTTTTGTTTTCTGCAGCTTGGATCGAGTCTTTCACCGGTGTAGAAGTCAATATCTTGGATACTCCAGGCTTCCTGTCTGTCTTTCTGTTTGTAGCTTCCCTTCTTGGCAGGGGTATAATATCTTCTGGCACAACAAACGAGGTTGAATTGGTTGTAGTACTGGAACTCTGTCTCAACTGAAGCTCTTTCGGATCTGGTAATTTTTCGTCAACAGCGGCAGACTGATTTCTGGGCTCAGTAGTATCTTGTCGTCGCAAAGCAGGAAGAAAGTCAGACTCTTGCCACGCTCCAGTATTCAGCGGGAAAATTCCAGGCTTTGAGAATCCGCTAGTGATATTAGTCTGAGAGAAGGCTTTAGGTAAAGCAACACCTAGTAATTTGCTGATCTCATAATCTTTCACTGCTCGACCAGGGTAAAGTCTGAACCAGTTCTCAATTGCCTGTGACCAGTAAGTCTTTAAACGTCTATAAACCGAAACGTCAAGAGGCTGCAACCTGGATGATGTGTGTGGCGGGAACGAAGATAAATGTATTCCCTTTTCTTTGGCCAACGAAACTGCAGCTTAACTTGTTTGAAATTTATGATTTTCAATAGCATCAGGACAGAATTATCAGGAGATGGGTGGACATGCAATACAATGTGCTGTAAATGCAGAAAATAAAGATCCTTTGTCATCCAAGCATTTCCAGGCTTGCCACTTGCTGTTTCAGCAGTCTGTGGGGGGGGGGAGGCTCCATCAAGAAGCCTTTCTGCAAAACGTGCTCTTGGGAAAATCAGAAAGGCTGGAATAAATCTTCCCATAGCATTTATAGTGCCCACCATGGTCACCAGCTTTCTTCTCTCTTGGTAAGTCGTAGCACCAAGCTGCTATACTCCCTTCGGGCTCAGCACTCTTTGAAACTTGTTCTGGACATTCGTGAGCCCAGTCTCATCGAGGTTGAAGATCAGGCTAGCAGGGAACTTATATTTTGAATACAACTCTCCGAGATTCCTGTAAAAAGTGTCAACAGCAACACGATTGAAACCAAGATTTCTCTACACACTTGTAGGTTTTTGGCCTTAGAAGCGAAATCGAAGGATGCTTTCTAACAAAGCCATACAACCAGTATTTGCCAGCAGACATTTTTGTGTCCCAGCTTGAGGGATATGCAAGTCCGTTTCGTTTCGCCATAAGCCAAGCAAGCTCTCTGGCTCTCTGCTTGGAGAGACCATAGTACACTAAGGCTACTTGAAGGATGTATTCTTAAATTTGAAGCTCCTACTCAATCATAAATATTTGCCTGTTGTCATAGGCGGGAGGGTAACTAAACTCTTCTTTTTCTTCATCTGTTCTGTTATGAAACGCAGAGGCATATCTGCTAAGAGTTGACCGCTTGACTTTGTAAACTTCAGCCGCGGCTCGAAGTGGCATCCCATTAAGGTGAGCTTTTACTGCTTTCTTCATGTCCTCATTCCAGACGTAAAGCGACGGATCAGCTTTCCTCGTCTTGGACTTTCTAAAACGAAAGAAAGAGTTTTTAGTTTGTATATTAGGTTTAAGCTCTTATAAGTTTATATATTAGGTAAGATTTAAATTTAATTGAATAATTAGAATGCAAGGAGTTTATGATTAAATATAGTTTTATGGAATATAGAAATAACATAGGATTTTGTAGGATATAAAGAAAAAAAATAATAGAGTTTAGATTTGAAATATTTGAGACTTAGATTGTAGCTTTTAGATTTGAAGACTTAGATTTTAATTAGTGGAGTTTATTTTATGAAAAATTGAGTAAAATTTTCGGGAATGTAGAAATACTATAGGATTTTTATGAATTTTTTTATTATAGAATATAGATTTGAAGTAATTTTTTAATGATTGTAGGAATATATTTTAAACTAGTGGAATTTATTTTATGTGTTGAGGGGGATACGATTGGTCTGGATTGTAAAATATTTGATTTTGGGGAGTTGTTTTTTAGGATTTTTTTAGCTACCTAATAACAAGAGGCCCATCGAGAGTAGAAAAACGAAAGAAAGAAGTCAACATAAGACAAGGAGCATACTCTTAAAAGTTCTCTAGGCTAAAGCAATCAAGGGTACCGTGGGACACAATGAACAGAACTTGCCCCAGTGTACCCCGGACCACGCGTCCCAGAATACCCTAACAGTACGAACTTCCAAAAAAATTAGATCAGCCACTAGATGGCAGAAGAACACAACAAAATTTATACCATCAAAAAGCTCATAAAATTTTCTATCTAATGGGCTATAAGTAATCTTCTAGAAGCTGCTTACCTAGGAGTACCGCAGAATTTCACAAAGCAAAAATATTTTTCAAAAACCACATAAAAATTTCTTACCTAAATTTGGTGATAAACAGTTGCACATGTCACCACTATACTACATCCACAGATAGTCGAAGAGATGGCGTTTGTGGTGTGAGCAGCGGCAGATTTTTAACTTGAAGTTTTCTGTCAAAAGTACATGTGTCTCAACGGACCCGCGTCCCAACGTACCCAACTCTCCCCTAGTCTCTACCACACGTTACAATACAAAATTAAAGCTTTAGTGATGTCTGAAAGTTCAAATTTTTTTCTTTCTGACTTGCACAATCTATTCTCTTTTCGTTTAGTATTGTTCTTCAAAAATTGTACAGTCACTAGAAGCAAAGCCCAATGAACAACCGGCATAAAAAAGAAATAAAAGACACCATGTGGTATACACTTTGTGAGAGTTGGAGAAAAATTGTTACCCCTGCTCCCTGGCATGTAAGCCGCCTTGTACCATTCTCTACAGGCAGTAATACTGCCCCTGAAAGCTTCCGTTCTATTCCCAAGCAGTAAAGAAAACCAGGGAGGTCCTGCCAAAACTACAACTTTGGATAGTCTTAGACAAAGGGAAAACCCTTTCCCACTTTTATTTTAAATTGTTTACCCATCTGTACGTTCAACAAGGTCTAATATTATTTGTTTTCCATAACTGGAACTTTTGCCAAAAAAGTAATATATACAAATAAAACAAAAGACGATAACAAGGAATTTTATTAAGATTCCTTTAATAAGACTCCTTTAATAATTCCTTTAGAAATTCAATTATGAAAATCCTTTAATAATTTAATAATGAATGCAAACTAAGCACGCATTTTGTTTATGCAAGCAATAGCCGTTATCAGCAAAAAATACTATTAAAAAATAAAAAGAAACAATCTACTCAAGATGACTCATTGATTAAAAAAAAATTAGATCTTAAGTCATAATAAAAATTGGAGGAGTCTAAGCGTCTTTAAATCACACAAGTTCAGCTAAGATCACAGAAAAAAAGTATTAAATATTTCATACTTATTGTCTGTGACCTTAACAGTTTGAACAGCCTAGAATTTCGACATCCAGGGTGAAGTGGCAATAAAGCTTACAAATATATGCTAAGAATCGTCGGAAATCAGGAGTGCATGTTTCTAAAACTGAATCAGTCACTGCAAAACCAAAACCAAGTGGCGCAAATTCAAACAGTAAAGTATCAAACTGTAAATGTTTTTCAGTCTCTTCAACAAACAGAAATAGCTTTTGTCCATTCTCGTTTTATAGTTTTTATTTCCTTTTGCATTTTTCATCATCATAACAGTGAGTACAAGTTCACTAATTTTAGTGATCAGAGCTTTAAAACGAAAGTGATTGCAAGCAATCCAGCAACTACACTGATGACGTTACACGAGACTCAATAGAATTAACACATCCAGTGAACTCACTGGTGTCGAGCAAGAATACCTAGTTACCTTTTCAGTGATGGGGTCAGTGACGTAAAATGGTCTCTAGGTGCCTTTTTAAGTGGCAAAAAGTTGCACTGAAGTATCTGTGTTTTTATTTACTTGGTTGAATTTTAATACCCACAAATATTGCAAATTTCCCTGCTGCAAAGAGCTGGACAAACAGGACCCAAAAATCACTCTCATATTTTCGGTAGCGGTACTGTGTAAGTGGCCCTATCTTATTGATGAACCTATTGCTGTACTGTTGAAGTTAAACTTTAAAGTTAATGTGTAGCACTTACACTTCCACAAACACAAATATTACTCTTTCAGATAGTGTATTAAAATCTCAAGTACAACCTCAGTCTTAAAACCTTTCCATATGAATAATCTTTGGCTGTGCAATATTGTTGTCTAAGTACTAGTGATGTAGGCAGAATGTTTTTTTTTTTTTTTCCAAAGCACTTCCTATGGAATGAGTTGTCATAGAAACTTTGCAATGAGCTCATCTGATTCGAAATCGAAAGTTCTAGTGCCTTTTTTAAGATTCAAATGGAATGGGAGGGCAACCAGACCCCCCCCCTCCACGTCCATGATCTCCCCAAACACATCCAATCAAAATTCTAAGATTGCGATTTTGCTATGCACGGTTGAAAGGTCCAGTAACTATTTCTTTTATCAGTAACACACTATTTGCATGAACATTACTAAAAGGTTGTATCTCAAGAATTAATTTGTGTTTTAAGTTGGATATTTCAGAGAATTCTCAAAGGGGAAGATCAATTGACCAAAAGGTTAAATGTACATGCTCCTACAAACACTACTACCACTGCTATTTTACTGCTGCTAGTGAACTGCTATGAAACTACTCAAACTAATACTTCAATTGCAACTACTAGTAAGGCTATAAGTGTAAAGCTAAAAATGGCGTCAAAAGGGTCCGTCAGCAATATTTTTGGAACGGCTTACCGTATCAGCATGAAAATTTTGGGTCATCATTAAGGTTCAGGTTTTTTTTATTTACAAACTAAATATAACTACAAAAACGGTATGCCCGACTGAGAGTCTAGCTCGTATTACCGGGCAACCAATAAAAAATAAAACAAAATAATATATTGCAGAATATATTAATTTAATGACACAAAATCACACTCTTTTATAAATAAATAAAAAGGATTTTATATATATATATATATATATATATATATATATATATATATATATATATATATATATATATATATATATATATATATATATATATATATATATATATATATATATATATATATATATATATATATATATATATATATATATATATATATATATATATATATATATATATATATATATATATATATATATATATATATATATATATATATATATATATATATATATATATATATATATATATATATATAAAAAAAAAAAAATATATATATATATATATATATATATATATATATATATATATATATATATATATATATATATATATATATATATATATATATATTCAACATACCTAGAAGATGCCCTCGTTCCATAATCATGCTCACGTTTGTTATATAGTTCAATAGCATAAAAATTATTCGGTAGAATTTTGGCAAAATACTTAATACAAAAAACCATTTCATGAAAAAATAATAATAATTCCATAGGTAAAAATATCATAGAAAGAGTATATACCTTTAATTTGTGATTTTAATGGTAGGGATATTGGGGAAGGGATGAAAGTTTTCAGGATGCCCGCAGCTTTATTTTGCTGACTTTGAAGTGGTTTTAAATGAGTTTTAAACGTATTCAGGAAAATCAGGGAACAATAACTCAGATAAGGATGGACTAGGGCAAAATATACCAATCTCGTTGCATAAGAAAAGGACATGTTCAACTGACCGAAAAGTAACATGTACATGCTACTACTGTTATCACTACTGCTGCTGCTACTGTTACTACTACTACTAATGCAACATTACTTCTCCTACTGCGACCACTACTTCTATGACACTAATTAATACGGCTAAGTGTATGAAGGTGAAAATTTGAGAGAACATTGAGGGGAAATTTGAACTGAATCAAAAATACACCATGTGCCTGCAAATTGTAAAAAAGCTGGATCTAAAAAATAGATTTGGGTATTAAGGGTATTTTTGGCCATTTTGGCCATTATTCATTCTCTTCGGGATTTAAATTCAAGATTTCATATCCGCTTGAAACTATCCCCAGAAAAAGGCATACCCCCGATTCCGTGTAGACAACTTATCCAAGTCAAGAAAGGGGCCCGTCAAGGAGCTGTCACCTCTACCAACCTCTATAATAACTATGTTCTGGAAGCACAAGATTTGTGCCCACCTTCACTGATTTTGAATTCTGTAAGCCTTTCCTCGGTGTGCTATGCTGACGATATCCAAGACCTTAGTCGAACTCTTCAACGTATCACCGAAATTTTGGGAATCCTTGAAGCGGAATATCAGAAAGTTGGGGTTGAATTCAACTCATCCAATTCTGATGTTATCCTGTCTAACTGGAAAACAAATTCCACTGCCCCTTCCATCACTCTTGGATCTAGCTCTATTTAACCTATAGATTACCTTTGGTATTTAGGTCTGCGCATTGCTTCTTCTATCCGACACACCCGATTACTACTTCTTGAACAAATCAGACGTAGAATCTCAGCAGCTTACAATACCATTGTATCTTGTAAACTTCGATTCAACCGACCTCTTCTAGCAAGTCTATATAATGCTGTTGCCCATCCCCATATTCTCTACACCTCACCCTTCTGGAAACTCCTAACTAAAACTAACAAGAGTAAATCCTCCGTGGTATAGATATTTGCTCGCTATTACGAAATTCAAGGCTGCAGACCAAGAGGTTGCCATCGCCAAACGGATAGCAAAGCATAATAAAACAATAGATAGGAATTCTAATGATTGGTCCCACATTTTTAAGCAGTGATGTATTGTGTTTTTTTCCTATGCTCCGTTTTGTTGCGTGTTTAATTGTGACGGGTTTTTCACTAATTTTCAATATCTTGTATGATTGTCTAACGTTTCAGTTCTGCAGCATATATAGTATGTCGTTCCGTTTTGAATTTTTTTTTGCACATATATTATGTAAATTAGATGGTTCTATTATCGTCTCTTAAATTATGGCCTTTGGCTCCCACCTTGGACCCAAAAATCGTTAATGTTTATTCATTAGAGCATTAATGATTCGTGCACTGCTGTTTCAAAAAGTATTGTGAATGTTAATGATTAATTTGTCAAACAGTTCGTGGTAACGAACTGTAAGTAAGGAGCGACCTGGCTCAATGGTAACCGAAACTCTAAAAAATAGAACTTTGATACCAATAGATAAATCAAAAGAATCAGATTTTAATTCTGACTTTAAATATATAAGTTTCATCAAGTTTAATTTTACCTATCAAAAGTTACGCGCCTGAGAAAATTTGGCTGATTTTCGAAAAAAGGGGGAAAGACCCCCTAAAAGTTAAAGAACCTTAATGAAAATCACACCATCAAATTACACGTATTAAAGAACCCTGCTGTAGAGGTTTCAAGCTCCTATCTACAAAAATGTGGAATTTTGCATTTTTTGCCAGAAGAAAGATCACGGATGCGTGTTTATTTTTTTTCCCTAGGGGTGATCGTATCGACCCAGTGGTCCTAGAATATCGTGCGAGGGCTCATTGGAATGGAAATGAAAAGTTCTAGTGCCCTTTTTAAGTGACCCAAAAAATGAAGGGCTACTAGGCCCCCTCCCACGCTCATTGTTTTCCCAAAGTCACCTGATCAAAATTTTGAGATAGCCATTTTGTTCAACATGTTCGAAAATATTATAAGTATGCCTTTTAGGATAACTTAATCCCCCGAAGTTCCCGGGAGGAGGGCTGAAAGTTATGAGCTTTACCCAATGTTAACATATAGTATTGGTTATTGGGAAGTATACAGTACAGACGTTTTCAGGGGAGATTTTTCCTGGTAGTGAGGGGGGGTCGGGCAGGGATGTACGCAGGGAGAGGGGATTCCGGGCCCGGGCCCCCCTGAAATCTCACGATTTTTTTCATTTTCCCATAATTTTCTGATTTTTCTCACAGAATAATGGGTTTGAAGGATTTGCCCCCCTCCCGAAACAAATTGCCCCCCCCCGAAACAAATTCCTGCGTACGTACCTGGGGTCGGGGGTTATGAGTAGAAGACTATCTTATACTCCCACGGGGCACCCATGCTGCCACCTACAACTTTTTTTACATAATTTATGTCTGTTTGTTGTCAGTGAGAATGAAAAAACAGGAATTTTGTCACATTTATGGATGTTTTCATGGATGGTTATATGTGTTGGTCGATTTATTTGATGTTTTTCATGGATGTCAACAGTAATTTATGGATGTTTTTATGGTTTTTGTCAGTGAGAATGAAAAAAACAGGAACTTTCTCACTTTTACGTCTGTTTTATGGTTTTTTTCAGTGATATTGAAAAACTGGAACTGTCTCACATTTATGTATGTTTTATGGTTTTTATAAGTGAGAATGGAAAAACAGGAACTTTCTCACATTTATGTATGTTTTATGGTTTTTGTCAGTGAGAATGGAAAAACAGGAACTTTCTCACTTTGATGGATTATTGAGTGTAATGGGGGCAGGTCAATGACACTTCCTTCATGTTGTTGTTGTTGCTCGATGCAAATGTTATG
Organism: Artemia sp. Qi Xiang Cuo; assembly: GCF_049724085.1. Classification (NCBI taxonomy): domain Eukaryota; kingdom Metazoa; phylum Arthropoda; class Branchiopoda; order Anostraca; family Artemiidae; genus Artemia; species Artemia sp. Qi Xiang Cuo. Next base: position 7,050,503 of record NW_028297432.1, read on the forward strand.
AGTTTCCGGGAACAGTTATATCACATGTTTCCTTCTCAGCCAATCAGAGGGCTTGCTTACATAGTAGCGGCAGAGGGAATATAAGGAAAGGATTTTTGCTATAGTTTTATTAGTCTGTGAATAGAATTCACTAAGTTTTTAGTTAGCACTGTAATAACATGAGTGAACAAGTTGAGTTAGAAATATCCGTTCATTGCAACTGTTCTATTTGTAAAGGACATTTTCATGATTTTGAGTATTCACATGAACCTACTGAATGTTTAGACAGCTTAGAGGCAGAGACAGATGAGAAGAATCTGGAGGAAACGAGAAGAAAAATTATATGTGACATGGAGAGAAATTTATACTGATTGCAAGTAAGCTCAGATAAAAGAAGGATTGATATGATAGAAAAGGAAGATCAAAAGAAGAGACTGGTAAAAGAGGGCTTTCTCTATAGTGTAAAAGACAGCAGTGAAAACCCAAAGAAAAATGTTTATAATGCAAGATATAACTCGGATTATTATGATGATTATGCTCCAAGAGAAGATAAAAAGCGGCCCTTTAAGAGACAACATAAGAGGTCATTCTACGAAAAGGATTTTAAACAACGGAAACCATGGTGGAAGTGTTCTCATATACCATTTTACGATAAATCCCATTTTTGATATGCTTGATAAGTTTTATACCATAATCATACAATAAATTTGTTTCTGCTATTTTAATTTTCTCATACTCGATATGCCTAGAGTAAGGATACCAGCAGAGACTTCTGTACATGAATAGTTCAGATTGATTAGATCACCCCCATAGAGTGTTCTCAGTCCACAGCCAAGTTTTCTATCAAAGATAATAAAATTTCGTAGAAGTTAGCTGTGTAATGTTTTTTTCTTAAGAAATCAACATTTCCTTTTTGTCCATGCTTTTTAAATAAAATCATTATTCTAATCCTTTATTTATTCGTTAAATCAATATTTATAATACTCTTTAAATATATGATGTCAGGCTCAATTACTTGAACATCCTCATCATCAGCACTATTTTCTACTATCTCCATATTCACCAGTGGGGGCATGTCATAATATAACTGCTCGTCATCTTCGACACAGAGCCGACCCGAAGGTCCCCTCCTCACCAAATCATCTGAAAAATATGATAGCCCATCCTCAGTATAATGAACTTCCATAATACAATCTGTAGAATCGGCGCCAGCATGACAAAGAAGAAGCTCATCACTTCTTGTGAGCTCCCACTCGGCCCATACAGTATCTCCATCATGCGCACTGTGATTAAAAAAGCTCACCGGAATGGTTTGACCTTCCTGAATGTACGGAGGGGTTTCCTATAAATGTAATAAACAGGATTACTTAATATTTTTCATTATATCCTTAATTTTCATGTCTAAAATTCAACAATTAAGTGGTTATGGGATATTTACATATGGGAGGAGCTTTAATGTCCTTGGTAAAAGCCTGTACGAGATTTAATGTCTTTGGTAAAAACCTCTATGAGATTCAATGTCCTTGGTGAAAACATGTATGAGTTTTAACATCCTTGGTAAAAGCCTATACGAGATTTAATGTCCTTGGTAAAAGCCCCGGACGTGATTCACTGTCCAATTTCTGAAAAACGGGGGGGGGAGAGGTTGCCACCGAGGGAGTGTCCAATCCACCGTACGGTTTATATCAACCCTGTCGCAACCCATGGCACATTTTTCAGCAAAAATATCAAAACATACAAAGGGAAAATTCATGTTCCCACCCACCCCGCGCGATGTGGGGGAGTTTGGTCAGTATTGTCTTATCCCAGGGACGGAATCCAATCATCCGATCGCGATTCAGGTTGTTTGCTCACTGTTCAATCATTCCGAGGAGATGGAATCCAGGCTTCGGCTAGATGATAAAAGAGGCTAAAAACGGTCTCGCTCGAGATAATCTAAAGGTAGTAATAATAAGAATATTATCTTTGAGTTTCTTCAGCAATACTCTAACGTCAGAGTACCCCTATGTGAGAAGAGTAGATGTCCAAACCGATAAAAAAGTATACTTATGGTCCAGAGCGGAATGGCGCTACGACACCGTTTTCACACTAGCACCAGCTCTCCACACCCCCCCCCCCATTTAAAACAGAAAACACTACCATTTTTTCTTTACCATTGTTAGATACTCTAAACACCTCACAATGTTACACTATAAATACTCTAAGACATCGCCTCTCATCATCCCATCCCCCCAAAAAACACTTTTCCAACATTTGTCGCTAAAAATTTTAGTTTCAAGTCATTCACTCGGGCTTTCGCAAGCAATTCAGCCCACCGTGTAGCACTATAACTACTCTAAGACATCCCTCTGCCACCACCACCCCCCCCCCAACCACAAATTTCTCTTAGAAATAATATTTTTCCCACCCCAATATATGATAATATTACTAGTACTAACAACTCACAGCACTACTAGGCCATCTGAGCTCAACAAAAGTATGTTTTATCAAGAAAATATTAGAAAATTTATAGATTTTAGTACAAATAGCTTGCAAAAACATGAAAATAAAACTACTACTTGCAACTCACTGCAACATAAGGATACCAGAGGCCAATACACCTACGTTATATCAAGAAAATATCTGAAAATGTTGAAGGTATAGTAAGAAAGGCTTGCAAAACATGAAATGCAACTAGTACTAACAGCTTATGGCACTACTAAGCTATCTGAGGTCAACAAAAGTACGTATTATCGAGAAAATAATAGAAAATTTATGGATTTTAGTACAAATAGCTTGCAAAAACATGAAATACTACTACTAATACTAGCAACTTACTGCAACATAAGGACACCTGAGGCCAATATAACTACGTTTTATCATGAAAAATGTCTGAAAATGTTGAAGAAATAGTAAGAAAAGATTGCAAAAACATGATAATATTACTATTACTAACAACGTACTACTCCACTAAGCCATCTGAGGTCAACAAAAGTATGTTTTATCAAGAAAATATTAGAAAATTTATAGATTTTAGTACAAATAGTTTGCAAAAACATGAAAATAGAACTACTACTAGCAACTCACTACAGGATAAGGACACCTGAGGCCAATACAACTACGTTTTATCAAGAAAATATCTAAAAATGTTGAAGGTTTAGTAAGAAAGGCTGGCAAAAATATGATAATGCTACTAGTACTAACAACTTATACGGAGTTCTGAAAGTGGAAGTTTATTACATTATTAAGAAGGCTATTATTTCTTTGAAATATGCATTTACACAACAATTTCCATGTTTTTGATTTTATATTAACGTAGAATTTAAACATAGCTTCAATTAACTATTTTTCACAATCGAACTACAAGATCACATTTTATTGAACCAGAGAAATGTATGGTCATATGATTTTATTGTAAAAGCCACTATACTTTATAAAATTCCTTTTTTCATGTTTCGTCTCCTTAACAATTCCTGAAAGTTTCAATTAATATACCAAATCATACATGACTTCGGGCTTCATTACGGAGTTCTGAAAGTAAAAGTAAAATCTTTAGCGAGAAATAATAATAAAATTTAAACTTACATTAAGATCAGCAGCTTGCATGATAGGTTCGGACATCGCTTGACGGGGGGTTGAGGCTTGATGTGGCATTGACATGGAAGGGTAGGGATTCTCCTGATTGGTGGTCATGATAGGGACAGAATATTTGATGACTGCTCTTCTTGAAGGGCCGGCGACTTCACCGTCTTGTATGTGGAGCATAGATGGGTCAGCATATCTCCTCTGAAAGTAAAAGTTTATTAAATTATTAAGAAGGCTATTATTTCTTTGAAATATGCATTTACACTGTAATTTTCATATCTTGATTTTATATTAATGAAGAATTTAAACATAGCTTCAATTAGCTATTTTTCACAATCAAACTATGATATTACATTTTGCTGAACCAGAGAATTAGGTTTAGACTTTTCTTAAAAGCCTAAACAAAAATTGAAATTATAAAACAGCAAAATGTCGGTAACATGAGTTAATTAATTAGGTTTAGAATTTTATCAAAAGCCTAAATTGAAAATTAAAATTATGCAAAACAAAGAAATGTCACTAGCATCATTAAATTAGTTACCATTAACTCAGGAGCTATTCAAACGGGATCACTTGCGTGAATAGTAGACACTTTGTCCCCATTCCAGATCCACCATTCAACTTCTCTCCAAATTCAGGGGTCTTATCCCGCCACCAGACACCAATTGTGGCAACTTCTACTGCAGCAACCAATAATTAGAACCCAAGCTCTAAAATTGGTCTCAATCAGAAACCCTTATCGCTGTCTAAATTCACCAAGTGTAAAGATTTTCAAACAGAGGTCTTTATTCTACAAAGTTCTGGGAAGGTCTGACAATTTCATACGAGCAAAAATTCATTCAATACGAAACTAGCCTATATTTAATCAAAGATGAACAGAAATAATAACGAATAATTGTTCAAACGTAAACTTATGTCCAATGACATATTAGTTAGAGTGACAAAAAACTTTTTTCACAAGAGGACATTTTCAACTAAAAGTAGAGCGAGGGTTGAGGCGGGGACAGCCCCATTCATATACAGAATAATTTTTGTTCGTCTTAAGTTTTAGTGTTGCTTCTTACTTCCAACTGAAAACTTCTTTTTAATTTGATGTTTTACCTTTTTCAAATCATGCCATAAATATCCGTTTGAATAGACCCTCTCTTATCAGTTTAATTCGATCTGAGTACTGGTTCAATTCGAACAGCAAACATTCTTTCTAGTCTTTAGACTTTTCAAGCATAGTAAACTTGATTACGGTATGTAATTTGTAGGGACTAATTCATTTTAAATATTTGCAATTGAAATAAAAAGCAAATTCTGTGGGGGCGTACTAGCTAGCACAGATCCAGATGGGCTGAATTTACATTTTAGAGTCAAAAAGTGCACACAAAAAAGCAATTTTTTCACAAGAGAACATTTTCAACTAAAAGTAGAGCGAGGGTGTGATAAACCTATTAGAGTGACAAAAACTTTTTCTCCACAAGAGGACATTTTCAACTAAAAGTAAAGAGCTACTAGACTAAATCAAAGATGAGTAGAAATAATAACGAATAATTGTTCAAACTTAAATTTTCTGTAAAGTTATGTCTAGCGATAAACTTGTTAGAGTGACAAAAACTTTTTTTCCACAAGAGGACATTTTCAACTAAATGTAAAGAGCTACTAGACTAAATCAAAGATATGAAGAAATAATAACGAATAATTGTTCAAACTTAAATTTTCTGTAAAGTTATGTTTAGCGATAAACTTATTAGAAAGACAAAAACTTTTTCCCACAAGAGGACACTTTTCAACATAAAGTAAAGAGCTACTAGACTAAATCAAGCATGTGCTGAAATAATAACGAATAATTGTTCAAACTTAAATTTTCTGTAAAGTTATGTATAGCGATAAACTTGATAGAGTGACAAAAACTTTTTTTTTCACATGAGGACATTTTCAACTAAAAGTAGAGCTAGGGTTGAGGCGGGGCAGCCACATTCATATACAGAATAAGTTTTGTTCATCTTAAGTCTTAGTGTTGCTTCTTACTTCCAACTGAAAACTTATTTTTTAATTTGATGTTTTACCTTTTTTTTTCAAATCATGCCATAAAAATCCATTTGAAGAGACCCTCTCTTATCAGTTTAATTCGATCTGAGTACTGGTTCAATTCGAAGAGCAAACGTTCTTTCTAGTCTTTAGACTTTTCAAGCATAGTAAACTTGATTACGGTATGTAATTTGTAGGGACTAATTTATTTTAAATATTTGCAATTGGAATAAAAAGCAAATTCTGTGGGGGTGTACTAGCTACCACAGACCCGTGGAATAAATAGCAAATTCTGTGTGAACTTACTAGCTACCAGAGACCAAGAAAGGCTGAATTCACATTTTAGAGACAAAAAGTGTACGCAAAAAAAGTAAATATAATAGCAATTTAAAATCTCCCCCTCCCCAAACTCAAAAATTTCTGGGGGAGGGCATATTTTCATTGTAGTTTGTATATTTTCTTTAGAAAACACATCGAAAAGCCATATCAAGAGCTAAATTTATGAGTTTTTTTCACTGACAATTCCTTTTTTTGCCAAGCCTTAACCTCCCTAATTGAAAGATATGAATTATAATCAAGGAACATAGTTCATCATATTTTACATATTTTTGGATGGAAAACACACTGAAAAGACTGTGCGTACGTAGGCTAACCTAGCCTAACCTAAATTAACCTAACCTAACATAATCTAACCTAACCGTACACCTAACTTTTTGCCTGTATCTCACCTAATCTAATCTAACCTAAGTGATGCGTACGTAGGTAAATATTTAAATATGATGAAAATACGTTCCTAGAAATTTTTGAGTTTGGAGGGGGGGGATTTTGAAATCCTCTGGAAAAGTTGAGTTGGGGGGGGATTTCAAGAGTGAGGGTTGAGGCGGGGGGCAGCCCCACATCTAAGAGCCTCTCTTTCTAGTCTTGCATATCAAAGTTAAAAACCATAGTTTTCACGCCCCCTCCTGTGAATTGGGTGCTAGCCACTTTAATTTCCAATCAAATGAGCCCTTTTCAAAGTTTCTGTGACGACTCCTTCTGTGAGTACTTAGATAATATAAAAATGATACATCCAGGATATTCTTAAAACCTGATTCCCCCCTCCCCTCGCGTCATTAAGTTGTAATAGCTCTGATTTTGGGGCATATTTCAAAATATCTTTTATCAATTTTTTTTCTTTCTGATTACACAAGAACTGTGAAATCACAGAGTTGATCAATCTTTGATAGTTTTACAGAAATTCTCACTCCCATCGACGCTTTCCTATGTCCAAAGCAAAATCGAGTGTAACAATTAATTAATCTGCATTGAAGATGCCTCGTTTGACGCAATTAGACTATGTGATGTAAGAAGTATTGTTTTGAATCCTTTCTCCGTGACTGATAAGTGGCAACTCCAGTGAGTGTTAAGTGATATATAGAAAGGTAATTATTGTTCTAAAATCAGCAGTTTGCACGATTTCGTAAATAAATAACCGTTAGGTTAGTATATTTCAGGGTTTTGAAAGGTTTAAAAGTCAGTATAGACAGAAATATAGAACAAGATAGAAAATAATGGAAGGTTCTTCAAATGTATGCCCTCCAACGTTTGATGTAAGTTCAAATAATATGTCTTTTCAGTGTGTTTTCCATCCAAAAAATATATAAAATATGCTGAACTATGTTCCGTTGATTATAATTCATATCTTTCAATTAGGGAGGTTAAGGCTTGACAAAAACAAGAATTGTCAGTGAAAAAAAACTCACAAATTTAGCTCTTGATATAGGGTTATCGATGCGTTTTCTAAAGAAAATATACAAACTACAATGAAAATATGCCCCCCCCAGAAATTTTTGAGTTTGGGGAGGGGGAGATTTTAAATTGCTATTATATTTGCTTTTTTTGTGTACACTTTTTGTCTCTAAAATGTGAATTCAGCCCTTCTGGGTCTGTGGTAGCTAGTAAGTCCACACAAAATTTGTTTTTTATTCTATGGGTCTGTGGTAGCTAGTACGCCCCCACAGAATTTGCTTTTTATTCCAATTGCAAATATTTAAAATGAATTAGTCCCTACAAATTACATACCGTAATCAAGTTTATTATGCTTGAAAAGTCTAAAGACTAGAAAGAATGTTTGCTGTTCGAATCGAACCAGTACTCAAATCAAATTAAACTGATAAGAAAGGGTCTATTCAAACGGATATTTATGGTACGATTTGAAAAAAAGGTAAAACATCAAATTAAAAAATAAGTTTTCAGTTGGAAATAAAGAAACAACACTAAAACTTAAGACGAACAAAAATTATTCTGTATATGAATGTGGCTGCCTCCGCCTCAACCCTCCCTCTACTTTTAGTTGAAAATGTCCTAATGTGAAAAAAAAAGTTTTTGTCACTCTATCAAGTTTATCGCTATACATAACTTTACAGAAAATTTAAGTTTGAACAATTATTCGTTATTATTTCAGCACATGCTTGATTTAGTCTAGTAGCTCTTTACTTTTAGTTGAAAAGTGTCCTCTTGTGGGAAAAAGTTTTTGTCACTCTAATAAGTTTATCGCGAGACATAACTTTACAGAAAATTTAAGTTTGAACAATTATTCATTATTATTTCATCATATCTTTGATTTAGTCTAGTAGCTCTTTACTTTTAGTTGAAAATGTCCTCTTGTGGAGAAAAAGTTTTGTCACTCTAACAAGTTTATCGCTAGACATAACTTTACAGAAAATATAAGTTTGAACAATTATTCGTTATTATTTCTGCTCATCTCTGATTTAGTCTAGTAGCTCTTTACTTTTAGTTGAAAATGTCCTCTTGTGAAAAAAGTTTTTTGTCACTCTAACTAATATGTCATTGGACATAAGTTTACGTTTGAACAATTATTCGTTATTATTTCTGTTCATCTTTGATTAAATATAGGCTAGTTTCGTATTGAATGAATTTTTGCTCGTATGAAATCGTCAGACCTTCCCTGAACTTTGTAGAATAAAGACCTCTGTTTGAAAATCTTTACGCTTGGTGAATTTAGACAGCGATAAGGGTTTCTGATTGAGACCAATTTAGAGCTTGGGTTCTAATTATTGGTTGCTGCAGTAGAAGTTGCCACAATTGGTGTCTGGCGGCGAGATAAGACCCCTGAATTTGGAGAGAAGTTGAACGGTGGATCTGGAATGGGGACAAAGTGTCTACTATTCACGCAAGTGATCCCGTTTGAATAGCTCCTGAGTTAATGGTAACTAATTTAATGAGGCTAGTGACATTTTTTTGTTTTGCATAATTTTAATTTTCCATTTAGGCTTTTGATAAAATTCTAAACCTAATCAATTAACTCATTTTACCGACATTTTGCTGTTTTACAATTTCAGTTTTTGTTTAGGCTTTTAAGAAAAGTCTAAACCTAATTCTTTGGTTCAGCAAAATGTAATATCATAGTTTGATTGTGAAAAATAGCTAATTGAAGCTATGTTTAAATTCTTCATTAATATAAAATCAAGATATGAAAATTACAGTGTAAATGCATATTTCAAAGAAATAATAGCCTTCTTAATAATTTAATAAACTTTTACTTTCAGAGGAGATATGCTGACCCATCTATGCTCCACATACAAGACGGTGAAGTCGCCGGCCCTTCAAGAAGAACAGTCATCAAATATTCTGGCCCTATCATGACCACCAATCAGGAGAATCCCTACCCTTCCATGTCAATGCCACATCAAGCCTCAACCCCCCGTCAAGCGATGTCCGAACCTATCATGCAAGCTGCTGATCTTAATGTAAGTTTAAATTTTATTATTATTTCTCGCTAAAGATTTTACTTTTACTTTCAGAACTCCGTAATGAAGCCCGAAGTCATGTATGATTTGATATATTAATTGAAACTTTCAGGAATTGTTAAGGAGACGAAACATGAAAAAAGGAATTTTATAAAGTATAGTGGCTTTTACAATAAAATCATATGACCATACATTTCTCTGGTTCAATAAAATGTGATCTTGTAGTTTGATTGTGAAAAATAGTTAATTGAAGCTATGTTTAAATTCTACGTTAATATAAAATCAAAAACATGGAAATTGTTGTGTAAATGCATATTTCAAAGAAATAATAGCCTTCTTAATAATTTAATAAACTTCCACTTTCAGAACTCCGTATAAGTTGTTAGTACTAGTAGTATTATCATATTTTTGCCAGCCTTTCTTACTATACCTTCCACATTTTTAGATATTTTCTTGATAAAACGTAGTTGTATTGGCCTCAGGTGTCCTTATCTTGTAGTGAGTTGCTAGTAGTAGCTCTATTTTCATGTTTTTGCAAACTATTTGTACTAAAATCTATAAATTTTCTAATATTTTCTTGATAAAACATACTTTTGTTGACCTCAGATGGCTTAGTGGAGTAGTACGTTGTTAGTAATAGTAATATTATCATGTTTTTGTAATCCTTTCTTACAATGCCTTCAACATATTCAGAAATTTTTCATGATAAAATGTAGTTATATTGGCCTCAGGTGTCCTTATGTTGCAGTAAGTTGCTAGTATTAATAGTAGTATTTCATGTTTTTGCAAGCTATTTGTACTAAAATCCATAAATTTTCTATTATTTTCTCGATAATACGTACTTTTGTTAACCTCAGATAGCTTAGTAGTGCCATAAGCTGTTAGTACTAGTTGCATTTCTTGTTTTGCAAGCCTTTCTTACTATACCTTCAACATTTTCAGATATTTTCTTGATATAACGTAGGTGTAATGGCCTCTGGTATCCTTATGTTGCAGTGAGTTGCAAGTAGTAGTTCTATTTTCATGTTTTTGTAAGCTATTTGTATTAAATCTATAAATTTTCTAATATTTGCTCGATAAAACGTACTTTTGTTGAGCTTAGATGGCCTAATAGTGCTGTGAGTTGTTAGTACTAGTAATATTATCATGCATTGGGGTGGGAAAAATATTATTTCTAAGAGAAATTTGTGGTTGGGGGGGGGGTGTTGGTGGCAGAGGGACGTCTTAGAGTAGTTATAGTGCAACACGGTGGGCTGAATTGCTTGCGAAAGCCCGAATGAATGACTTGAAACTAAAATTTTTAGCGAGAAATGTTGGCAAAGTGTTTTTGGGGGGATGGGATGATGAGAGGCGATGTCTTAGAGTATTTATAGGGTAACATTGTGAGGTGAACTGTTTAGAGTATCTAACAATGGTAAAGAAAAAATGGTAGTGTTCTCTGTTTTCAATGGGGGGGGGGTGTGTGGAGAGCTGTTGCTAGTGTGAAAACGGTGTCGTAGCGCCATTCCACTCTGGACCATAAGTATACTCTTTTTTATCAGTTTGGACATTTACTCTTCTCACACATGGATGCTCTAACGTTAGAGTGTTGCTGCAGAAACTCAAAGATAATATTCTTATTATTGCTACCTTTAGATTATCTCGAGCGAGACCGTTTTTAGCCTCTTTTATCATCTAGCCAAAGCCTGGATTCCATCTCCTCGGAATGATTCAACAGTGAGCAAACAACCTGAATCGCGATCGGATGATTGGATTCCGTCCCTGGGATAAGACAATACTGACCAAACTCCCCCACATCGCGCAGGGTGGGTGGGAACATGAATTTTCCCTTTGTATGTTTTGATATTTTTGCTGAAAAATGTGCCATGGGTTGCGACAGGGTTGATATAAACCGTACGGTGGATTGGACACTCCCTCGGTGGCAACCTCTCCCCCCCCCTTTTTTTCAGAAATTGGACATTGAATCACGTTCGGGGCTTTTACCAAGGACATTAAATCTCGTACAGGCTTTTACCAAGGATGTTAAAACTCATACAGGTTTTCACCAAGGACATTGAATCTCATAGAGGTTTTTACCAAAGACATTAAATCTCGTACAGGCTTTTACCAAGGACATTAAAGCTCCTCCCATATGTAAATATCCCATAACCACTTAATTGTTGAATTTTAGACATGAAAATTAAGGATATAATGAAAAATATTAAGTAATCCTGTTTATTACATTTATAGGAAACCCCTGCGTACATTCAGGAAGGTCAAACCATTCCGGTGAGCTTTTTTAATCATAGTGCGCATGACGGAGATAATATATGGGCCGAGTGGGAGCTCACAAGAAGTGATGAGCTTCTTCTTTGTCATGCTGGCGCCGATTCTACAGATTGTATTATGGAAGTTCATTATACTGAGGATGGGCTATCATATACTTTAGATGATTTGGTGAGGAGGGAACCTTCGGGTCGGCTCTGTGTCGAAGATGACGAGCGGTTATATTATGACATGCCCCCACTGGTGAATATGGAGATAGTAGAAAATAGTGCTGATGATGATGTTCAAGTAATTGAGCCTGACATCATATATTTAAAGAGTATTATAAATATTGATTTAACGAATAAATAAACTATTAGAATAATGATTTTATTTAAAAAGCATGGACAAAAAATGAAATGTTGATTTCTTAAGAAAAAAAATTACACAGCTAACTTCTACGAAATTTTTTTATCTTTGATAGAAAACTTGGCTGTGGACTGAGAACACTCTAAGGGGTGATCTAATCAATCTGAACTATTCATGTACAGAAGTCTCTGCTGGTATCCTTACTCTATGCATATCGAGTATGAGAAAATTAAAATAGCAGAAAAAAATTTATTGTATGATTATGGTATAAAACTTATCAAGCATATCAAAAATGGGATTTATCGTAAAATGGTATATGAGAACACTTCCACCATGGTTTCCGTTGTTTAAAATCCTTTTCGTAAAATGACCTCTTATGTTGTCTCTTAAAGGGCCACTTTTTCTCTTCTCTTGGAGCATAATCATCATAATAATCCGAGTTATATCTTGCACTATACACATTTTTCTTTGGGTTTTCACTGCTGTCTTTTACACTATAGAGAAAGCCCTCTTTTACCAGTCTCTTCTTTTGATCCTCCTTTTCTATCATATCAATCCTTCTTTTATCTGAGCTTACTTGCAATCGGTATAAATTTCTCTCCATGTCACATATAATTTTTCTTCTCGTTTCCTCCAGATTCTTCTCATCTGTCTCTGCCTCTAAGCTATCTAAACATTCAGTAGGTTCATGTGAATACTCAAAATCATGAAAATGTCCTTTACAAATAGAACAGTTGCAATGAACGGATATTTCTAACTCAACTTGTTCACTCATGTTATTACACTGCTAACTAAAAACTTAGTGAATTCTATTCACAGACTAATAAAACTATAGCAAAAATCCTTTCCTTATATTCACTCCGTCGCTAATATGTAAGCAAGCCCTCGGATTGGCTGAGAAGGAAACACATGATATAACTGTTTCCTGGAAACTCATAACATTTGCCTCGAGCAACAACAACAACATGAAGGAAGTGTCATTGACCTGTCCCGATTAGACTCAATAATCCATCATAGTGAGAAAGTTCCTGTTTTTCCATTCTCACTGACAAAAGCCATAAAACATACATAAATGTGAGAAAGTTCCTGTTTTTTCATTCTCACTGACAAAAACCATAAAACATACATAAATGTGAGAAAGTTCCTGTTTTTCCATTCTCACTGACAAAAACCATAAAACATACATAAATGTGAGAAAGTTCCTGTTTTTCCATTCTCACTGACAAAAACCATAAAACATACATAAATGTGAGAAAGTTCCTGTTTTTTCATTCTCACTGACAAAAACCATAAAAACATCCATAAATACTGTTGAAATCCATGAAAAACATCAAATAAATTGACCTACACACATAACCATCCATGAAAACATCCATAAATGTGACAAAATTCCTGTTTTTTCATTCTCACTGACAACAAACAGACATAAATTATGTAAAAAAAAGTTATAGGTGGCAGCAGGGGTGCCCCGTGGGAGTATAAGAGAGCCTTCTACTGTTATGTAGGAGGATCTTTCTATGGAGGAAGTTTTCATGGGGGAAGGGACATTGCTATAAAGAGGACGCCGGACTTCCCAGCAGTATTTAAAAAAAGATCAGAAATTAAATATAAAAAACAAGTTTTTCAACTGCAACAGCAGCAACATACAAAACTTTAAACGAACAGAAAACATTACATATATGGTTTTGTTCACCCCCTAGTAACTACATTACATTTGAAGCCAAATAGTTTTTAGTACTTTCATAATAGATACTTATTATAATTAACGTCCTTTGTTATTAAGCGGTCATTTTTAAAGAATTGGAAAAAAATTCGAACTTTAGCTTAAAGAGCAAGGTATTTACTAGGGGGCGAACCCCCTAATATACGTATTAAAAATATATGAATATGGAAGCTCGTTACGTAAGTTAATTCGTAAGTTACGTATATTTATTACTAATAAAAACGTTCGTAAATAAAATTAAACAAGTTTCAAGAAAGCCGTTTAACCAAATAGAAGTAAATTAATATGAAAATTTTGTTTTAACTATTCATGTACTGTGAGCCAAGATCAAAACCTGCATTTATTCAAAAAATTTCCAAAATTAAATAAAAAAAACAAGTGTTTTAACTTAAAGTAAGGAGTGACATTAAAACTTAAAACGAACAGAAATTATTCTGTATATGAAAGGGGCTGTTCCCTCCTCAACGCCTTGCTCTTTACGTTAAAGTTTGACTTTCTCACAACTCTATTTTTTTTAACAATAAAAAACTTTAGCGTAAAGAGCGAGGCCTTGAGGAGGGGACAGCCCCTTTCATATACGGAATAATTTCTGTTCGTTTTAAGTTTTAATGTCGCTCCTTACTTTCAGTTAAAAAAACTTGTTTTTTTATTTAATCACATAACTGGAGCCATTCATTGCACTGGTAAGATAATGGGCACATTAGACAGTGAATGTTTATGTTTATACTCGTTCGCTTAGAAGTCTTTTTTAATTCTTCTTTCTTTCGTATATTTGCTTGTCTTATATTTTGCAAAGTGTCTTATTACTTTTAAGTTAATAAAACTTAAAACGAACAGAGATTATTCCGTATATGAAAGGGGCTGTCCCCTCCTCAACGCTTCGCTCTTTACGCAATTTTTTTTTATCGTTTTAAAAATGAAGTTATGAGACAGAGGCAAACTTTAGCGTAAAGATGGAGGCGTTGAGGAGGGGACAGCCCCTTTCATATACGGAATAATTTCTGTTCGTTTTAAGTTTTAATGTTACTCCTTATTTTCAGTTGATAAAACTTTTCTTTTGTTTAATTTCTGAACGGTTTTGAATTAATGCAGCTTTGATTTTCGCTCACCGTACATGAATAATTAAAACAAAATTTGCATATTAATTTACTTTTTTTTGGCTAAATGGCTTTCTTGAAATTTTGTTCTGACGTAACTTACGAATTAACTTACGTAACGAACTTTTACATTCGTATGTTTCTGTTTCGTATATTAGGGAGCTCTCCCCCTTGTCAATACCTCGCTGTTTACATTAAAGTTCGAATTTTGCTCGAATCACAAACCCCTGAATCACATAAACTTGTTAATTAGAATAGACAAACTACCCTCCCCTTACGCCCATCATTCCCCCAAACACATCCAATCAAAATTTTGAGATAGCCATTTTGGTCAGCGTAAATGATTTCCAGATAGTAAATAAGTTTTTAAGGAGGACACTGCCCCACAACCCTCGGGGCAAGGGTTTTAAGTTATGCCCTGAGGGCATATAAAAACGATTTTGGTACAATGCATCATTTATTATTTTTTTTTTAATTTAGAGCAGGGCACTTCGTATTGAAGAAGTAGTCGTAGAAACTTCGAAAACGGCTTCAAAACTTCGAGTGGCTTGTGCCCTTTTTAATAGTCGAAAGTGATTGTAAGTCAACTAACACCCCTTTTACGCCCACCATTTCCCAAAACACATCGAATAAAAATTTTGAGATAGCCATTTTGTTCAGCGTAGTTGATTTCCAGATAGAAATTATGTTTTTGAGGAGGACACTCCCCCACAGACCTTTAGACCAGGGCACTTCGTATCGAAGAAGTTTTTGTAGAAACTTCGAAAAGGGCTCATTCATTTGGAAATTAGAGTGGCTTGTGGCCTTTTAAATAGTCAAAAGCGATTGGAAGGCAACTAACGCTCCTTCCAAGTCCACAATTTCCCAAAACACATCCAATCAAAATTTTGAGATAGCCATTTTGTTTATCGTAGTTGATCTCCAGATAAAAATATGTTTTTGGGGAGGAACTCCCCCACAGCCCCCAGGGCAAGGATTATAAGTTATGCCCTGGGGGCACATAAGGTTTTTATAGAAGGCGTTGTCGTAGAAACTTTAAAAAAGGCTCATTCGATTGGAAATTCAAAGGGCTAGTGGCCCTTTTAAAAGTCAAAAGCGATTGGAAGGCAACTAACGCTCCTTCCAAGTCCACAATTTCCCAAAACACATCCAATCAAAATTTTGAGATAGCCATTTTATTTATCGTGGTTGATCTCCAGATAAAAATATGTTTTTGGGGAGGAACTCCCCCACAGCCCCCAGGGCAAGGATTATAAGTTATGCCCTGGGGGCACATAAGGTTTTTATAGAAGGCGTTGTCGTAGAAACTTTAAAAAAGGCTCATTCGATTAGAAATTGAAAGGGCTAGTGCCCCTTCTAAAAGTCAAAAGTGACTAGAGAGCAACCAGCCCACGTCTGACACCCATCATTTCCCAAAACATATCCAATCAAATTTTTTAGGAAGCTATTTTGTTCAACGTAGTTGAAAGTTCCGGAAATTAGGGCTTTGAAGATGACGACCCCCCCCCATAGCCCTCAGGGCAAGGGTTGTAAGTTATACCCTGCGGGTATATAAGGCTTTAGAAAACGCGTTGTCGTAGAAATTTCAAAACGGGGTCATTCAATTGGAAATTGAAATGGCTAGTACCCTTTTTAACAGTCAAAAGTGATTGGAAGGCAACTAAAACCCCTTTCACGCCCGCCATTTCCCCAAACTCATCCAATCAAAATTTTGAGATAGTCTTTTTGCTCCATGCAGTTTGAAGTTCAGAAAATTATACCTTTGAGCAGGACAGTCCCCCCACAGTCTTTAGGGCAAGGGTTATAAGTTATGCCATGGGGGCAGATAAGTTTTTATTGAAATCTTTGTCCTAGAAACTTGAAAAAGGGCCCATTCGATTGGAATTTCAAATGTCTATTGCCCTTTTAATAGTCGAAAGTAATTTGATTGCAACTAACCCCCCTCTCACGCCCACCTTTTCCCCAAACATATCCAATCAAAATTTCTTGATATCCATTTTGTCGAGCGGCGTTGATTTCCAGATAGAAATTATTTTTTTGAGGAGGACACTCCCCCAAAGCCCTCAGAGCAAGGGTTGTAACTTATGCCCTGGGGGCATATAAGGTTTTTATAGAAAGCGTTGTGGTAGAAACTTCAAAAGGTCTCATTCGACTGGAAATTCAAAGACCTAGTGTCCTTTTTAATATTCGAAAGTGATTGGAGAGCGACTAATGCCCCCCTCACGCCCACTATTTTCCCAGACACATCCAATCAAAATTTTGAGACAGCCATTTTGTTCAAAGTAGTTACAAGCTCTGGAAACTAGGTCTTAGAGGATAAAAACCACCCTCACAACCCTTAGGATAAGGGTTTGAATTTATACCCTGGGGGCATATAAGGTATATATATAATCGAAAGGCCTTGTGCCCTTTTCAATAGTCGAAAGCTATTCGAATGCTTGACATTTTTATAGTAAAGATCGATATGGGTATAATGTATTATTTTGTTGTTGTTGTTGTTTTTTAGACCAGGGCACTTCGTATCGAAAGAGTGGTCGTAGGAGCTTTGAAAAGTGCTTATTTGATTGAAAATGGAAAGGGCTGATGCCCTTTTCAATAGTTGAAAGTGATTAGAGGGCAACTAATCCACCTCCCACGCCCACACTCCCATTTGCCTTTATGTTTAAAAACTAAATGTTGCCTCAAGATTAATTCAAAATGCACCGTGTTAATGCTAATTCCCAATAAGGCATCTCAGCAGTATCCCAAGAACGACTGGGGGTATTATGCTCAAACTTTCGGGGCTACTTCTGCTCTAAAAATTTAACCAAACCAAAATAGCGTAAGTATATCCAAGCTATCAAAGAAAGTAAACAGATTTTTTTGCGAATTGTATCCAGTTTTCTATTTCAGGTCAACTAGAGGAGGTAGGAAACTAAATTAAACACTACTATTTGTGTGCAGATTTTTAGAAGGGTGTATGTTGTTAAAAATTGCTGAAAATTTTTCTTCAGCATACAAATAGCAGGCAAAACTATAAATTCTTAAAAAACAAAAAGATTTAAAGTAATATTTTCTTTTTCCCTGAAAAGACTCTATCATTATAAAGCGAACAGAAATTAATTTAAAAAACATTTTCAGAAAATAGGTTTTTCAAAAAAAAAGTAAAGAACTCTATTAAACAAAAATGAACAAAAATAAAATCAAATAATCTACAAAGCATTAAACTATCACAAATCAGCATCGATAAATAAATGAAACCCAAAACAAACAGAAATTACAATAAATAACGAAGTCAAACCCAAAACGAGCAGAAATTAACATAAGTTTGGCTCAAGGGGTTGCCCCCTTGGCATAGGGGTTGCCTTCCCAAGGCCATAACATATTTTGCACTTTACTGAAAAAATACAAATAAATGTGTATTGTCAGTTTAATATACATATAGTGATATTTAGTAATAAAAATGTTAATATTATTTGATTTATTAAAGTTATAAAAGTAAAAACATTTATATTTTTTTAATACTAAACCCTAAACAGATCCAATCAAAATTTCGAGATAGCCATTTTGTTCAACTTAGTTGAAAGGTCCAAAAATAATGTCTTTGAGCATGACCCTCCACCCTCAGCCCTCAGGGCAAGTGGTCTAAGTTAGGCCTTGGGGCATATAAAGTTTTTACAGATAGTGTTTTCGTAGAAACTTCAAAAAGGGCTAATTTTATCAGATATTGAAAGAGCTAGTGCCCTTTTTAATAGTCGAAAGTGAATGGAGGGCAACTTACCCCCCCTCTTACGCCCACCACTTCCCCTAAAACATCCAACCAAAATTTTGAGAAAGCCATTTTGTTCAACGTAGCTAAAAGTTCAGGAAATTAAACCTTTGAGGATGACACCCCTCCTCTCAGCCCTCAAAGTAAGTATTATAAGTTAGGCTCTGGGGGCATATAATGTTTTTAAAGAAAGTATTATAGTAGAAACTTAAAAAAGGGCTCGTTCTATTGGAAATTGAAAAGGCTAGTACTCTTTTTTATAGTCGAAAGTGATTAGAGGGCAACTACCTCCCCTCTCACGCACACCATTTCCCCTAACACATCCAATGAAAATTTTGAGATCGCCATTTTGTTCAAAGTATTTGAAAGGTTTAAAAAAATTCTTTAAGGATAAAAAAAATCCCCCAGCCCTCAGGGCAAGGTTTGTAAGTTATGCCCTGGGGGTATATACGGTTTTATAAAAAGCTCGGTAATATAAACTTCGGAGGGGGTTTACTAGATTGGTAATCAGGCGTTCTAGTGCTCTTTTTAAGAGTCAAAGTGATCGGATGGCAGCAACACCTGCCCATCCCCACACACCCATCGTAATGACCCGAAATGCACCTAATAGAAATTTTGAGATAGCAATTCTGTTAAAATAGTCTAAATATCAAATAACAAGGCTTCTGGGGTTGAAACAAACCCCAAAGATTAGAGTCAAGGGTTGTAAATTATGCCCAGGGGGTATTTAAGGTTTTTATTGAAGGGGTGTTTGTTTAAATAATCAAAATTTTGCGATAACCATTTTGTTCAACGCATCAGAAAGGTCTTGAAAGTATCTTTTTTAGGACACAAAATCCTCCCAGCCCTTAGAGCAAGGGTTGTGAGTTATGCCATGGGGACTTATAAAATTTTTATAGAAAGTGTGGTCCATAAACTTCGGAGGGGGCTCATTGAATTGGTCATCAGACGTTCTAATGCTCTTTTTAAGAGTCAAAGTGATCGGAGGGCAGCTACTCCCCTCCCCCTCCCACACACGTTGCATTGTCCCGAAATGTATCTAACAGAAATTTTGATATAGCCATTCTATTCAAAATAGTCTAAATATCGTATAACAAGGCTTTTGGGGTGTAAACAAACCCCAGAGATTAGGGGCAAGGATTTTAAGTTATGCCCAGTGGGTATTTAAGGTTTTTATGGAAGGGATGGTGGTTTAAATTTAGAAGAGGCTCAGTCTTTCTCCCTGAAAAAGACTAAAATTAAAGAACTCCATTAAAACAAAAATGAACAAAAATAAAATCAAATATTTTACCAAGCACACAACTGCCACAAATCAGTATCAATAAATAAATGAAACCCAAAACAAACCGAAATTAAAATTTATAACAGAGTCAAATTCAAAAACTAGCAGAAATTAATAGGAGTAGGGTTCTAAACTCCATGCTCTCTAAAAGCCAGAATATAATTTGTTCTTTACTGAAAAAACTCTTTTAAATGTTTTCAATTTTATTACTTTAAGAAATCAAAAATTAATTATGATTTTAGGGAATAAATAACAGCATATGGATATTAAACTAACAATGCACATTTCTTTTCGGTAAATTTATTTGAATTTATTTCAGTAAAGTACAAATTATATTTTGGCTCTTAGAAAGCATGGGGTTTAGAACCCTACTCATATTAATTTCTGCTCGTTTTGAGTTTGACTCTGTTATTTATTTTAATTTCTGTTTGTTTTGGCTTCCATTTATTTATTGATTCTGTTTTGTGGTAGTTGTATGCTTGGTAGACCATTTGATTCTATTTTTGATCATTTTGGGTTTAATGGAATTCTTTACTTTGTCTTTGAGAAACTTATTTTGTGGAAATTATTTTTAATTAATTTGAAAAGAAAAAGAGACATATAGCTTTTTATGGAAGAGGTGATTGGAGGGCAGCTAACCCCCCACTCACGCCCACCATTTTCCCAAACACATCCAATCGTAACTTTGAGATAGCCATTTTGTTCAATGCAGTTGAAAGTTCTGGAAATTATGTCTTTGAGGATGACAAACCACCCACATACCTAAGGGCAAGGATTAGAGGTTATGCCCTTGTGTCATATAAGGTTTTCATAGATAGCGTTGTTATAAAAACTTCAAACAGGGCTCATTCAATTGGCTATTGGGATGACTAGTGCCATAAGTAATAGTCGAAAGGGATTAGAGTGCACCTAACCCCCTCTTACGCCCACCATTTCCCTAAACACATCCAATCAAAATTTTGAGATAGTATTTTTCCAACGTAGTTGAGATTTAAAGAAATTAGTTCTTTAAGGATGACAACCCCCACAGCCCTCAGGGTAAGGGTTGTAAATAATGCCCTGGGGGCATATAAGGTTTTTACAGAAAGTGGTGTTTTAGAAACTTAAAAGGGCGCTTATTTGGTTGGATATTGAGAGATCTAGTGCTCTTTTTAAAAGTCAAAAATGACTAAAGGCTAACAAAACCCTCCTCACGCCTACCATTTCCCAAAACATATCCAATCAAAATTTTTAGATAGCCAGTTTGTTCAACGTAGTTTAAAGTTCTGGAAATTTGGTCTTTGATAATGACCACCCCCTCCCCCACAGCCCTCTTGGTAAGGGTTGTAAGTTATGCCCTGGGGGCAGATAAGGCGTTTATAGAAAGTGTTGTCGTGGAAACTTCAAAAAGGGCTTATTCGATTTTAAATGGAAAGGGCTAGTGCCCTTTTAAATAGTTGAAAGTGATTGGAGGGCAACTAACTCCCTCTCACGCCCACCATCTTCCAAAAAAATTCAATCAACATTTTGAGATTACTATTTTGTTCAACTTAGTTCAAAGGTCCAGAAATTATGTCTTTGATGATGGCAAAACCCCACAGCCCGTAGGGCAAAGATTGCAAGTTATGGCCAGGGGGCATATAAGGTTTTTATAGAAAGCATTGTCGTAAAAACTTCAAATAGGGCTCATTCAATTGGGAATTGAGAGGGCTAACGGCCTTATTAATTGTCAAAAGTGATTGGAGGGCGAATGCCCCCCTAACCCCCATTATTACCCCAAACACTTCCGATCAACAGTTTGATATAGCCATTTTTTTGAACATAGTTGAAGGGTCCGGCCATTACGTTTTGAGTATGAACCCCCCCCCCCCACAGTCCTCAGGGCTAAGGTTTTAAGTTATGCCCTGGGGGCATACAAGGTTTTTTTTAGAAATGCGTTGTCATAAAACTTCAAAAACTGCTCATACAATTGGGAATTGAGATGGTTAGTGCCTTTATTAATAGTCAAAAGCGATCGGAGGGTGAATGCCCCTCCTCCATGCCCATTATTTCTCCAAACACTTCCGATCAATATTTTGATATAGCCATTTTGTTTAACTTAGTTTAAGGGTCTGGAATTTATGTTTTGAGTATGAAACCTCCCCCCAACAGCCCTCAGGGCTAAGGTTGTAAGTTATGCCCTCTGGGCACACAAGGTTTTTTTAGGATGCATTTTCATAAAACTTCAAAAAAGATTAATACTGTTGGGAATTGAGATGTCTAGTACCTTTATTAATAGTCAAAAGCAGTCGAAGGGTGAATGTCCCCCCCCCCCAATTTTGTTGAATGTAATTGAAGTGTCTGGAAATTATGTTTTTGATTATGACAACCCCCCACAACCCTTAGGACTAAGATTGCAAGTTATGCCCTGGGGCATACAATATTTTTGTATAAGGCCTTGTCGTAAAAACTTCAATAAGGGGTTATTAAATTGGAAATTGAGAGGACTATTGTCCTTATTAATAGTCGAAAGTAATCGGAGGGAGAATCACCCCATGCCCATCATCTCCCCAAACATTCCTCTTTAACATTTTGATATGGCCATTTTGTACAACGTTGTTGAAAAGTCAGAAAATTGTGTCTTTGGGGATGAAAAACTTCTCCCCATAGCCCTCAAGACAAGGGTCCTAAGTTGTGCCGTTGGGGCGTATAAGGTTTTTATACAAGGTTTTGTCTTAGAAGCTTCAGAAAGGGCTCATCCGATTGGAATTTTAGAGGACTGGTGCCTTTTTTATTAATCGAAAGTGATAAGAGGGCAAATACCCCTCCATGCCCACCATTTCCCCAGACACTTACAGTCAGAATTTTGAGATATCGATTTTGTTCAGCGTATCAGAAAGGTCTGGAAATTATTTTTTTGAGGATAACAAATCCTCCCCAGTCCTCAGGGCTAGGGTTACAAGTTTTGCCCTTTGGAAATATAAGGTTCTTCTAGAAAGCTTGGTCATATGAACTTCGGAGGGGTTAATTGGCTTGGTCGTCAGACGCTCTAATGCTATTTTTAAGAGTCAAAGTGATCAGAGGGCAGCTACACCCTCCCCCCCCCACGTCGTATTATTCAAAAATAAATCTAATAGAAATTTAGATATAGTCATTCTATTCAAAATAGTCTAAGCATTACATAACAAGGCTTTTGGGGTTGAAAAATCCTAAGAGATTAGGGGCAAGGGTTATACCAGTTGCAAGTTATACCCAGGGGGTATTTAAGGTTTTTATGGAAGGGATGGTTGTTTAACTTTTGAAGAGGCTCAGTATTTCTCCCTTAAAAAGACTATGTCAATATAAAACGAACGGAAGTTAATTAAAAAAAAACTTTTTCCACAAAATAAGTTTTTCAAAAAGAAGTAAAGAACTCCATTAAAACAAAAATGAACAAAAATAGAATTAAATAATCTACCAAGCATACAACTACCACAAATCAGTATCAATAAATACTCCTAATTGGCTGACTGGAAGATCTTAGAAAAGAAGTGTTGCGGATAAACAGACCCCAAGCCAGATTTAACTTCTTTTTTATTTCTCATCATAGAACAAAATGTCTTTACGAGCAGGGGGCATTCGAATATATGAAACACCAAGGTGAAGTTTCCAAGGGGTGAGGAGCTATTAGTCTAACAAGTATTAATTTATACGTTTAGTGTAGTGCTGGCAGCACCTAAATTTCAATACCTTAAAATGTGAAATCCTTGCGGAGATTGATCATCAAAGAATCTTAAAGTTGTGTGTTTTGTCAAATAAAGTTGTGTGTGAAAAGGATGGGTACTTCAATTTGTAAAATGGGTTTAGGAGGGACATTAAGAAAATAACTTGTTCTGAAATGTCTTTTGAAAAGTATTGCTTGGTTTTGGGCATTCAAAAAGCTGTAAAGTAAAGTTGTGGATAAGAAAGGATTGGCACTTCAACTTGTAAAATGGGTTTAAGATGGACATTAAGAAAAAAACTTGTTCTGAAATGCCCTTTGAAAAGTATTGCTTGGTGTTGGACCACTCAAAAAGCTGTAAAGTAAAGTTGTGGGTGTAAAGGATGGGTACTTCAACTTGTAAAATGGGTTTAGGATGGACATTAAGAAAATAACTGGTTCTTAAATGTCCTTTGAAAAGTATTGCTTGGTGTTGGAGCGTTCAAAAAAGCAGTATAGTAAAGTTGTGGGTGAAAAGGATGGGTACTTCAACTTGTAAAATGGGTTTAGGAAGGACATTAAGAAAAGAAATTGTTCTTAAATGCCTTTTGAAAAGTTTTGCTTGGTGTTGGAGCATTCAAAAAAGCAGTATAGTAAAGTTGTCGGTGAAAAGGATGGCTACTTCAAATGCCCTTTGAAAAGTATTGCTTGGTGTTGGATCATTCAAAAAGCTGTAAAGTAAAGTTGTGGGTGTAAAGGATGGGTGCTTAAATTTGTAAAATGTGTTTAGGATGTACATTATGAAAAGAACTGGTTCTGAAATGCCCTTTGAAAAGTATTGCTTGGTGTTGGAGCATTCAAAAAAGCAGTATAGTAAAGTTGTGGGTGAAAAGGATGGTTACTTCAAATGCCCTTTGAAAAGTATTGCTTGGTGTTTGAGCATTCAAAAAGCTGTAAAGTAAAGTTGTGTGTGTAAAGGAGGGGTACTTCAACTTGTAAAATGGGTTTAGGATGGACATTATGAAAAGAACTGGTTCTGAAATGCCCTTTGAAAAGTATTGCTTGGTGTTTGAGCATTCAAAAAAGCAGTATAGTAAAGTTGTGGGTGAAAAGCATGGCTACTTCAAATGCCCTTTGAAAAGTATTGCTTGGTGTTGTGTTTTCAAAAAGCTGTAAAGTAATGTTGTGGGTGATAAGAATGGGTACTTCAATTTGTAAAATGGGCTTAGGATGGTCAATAAGAAAAGAACTTGTTCTGAAATACCTTTTGAAAAATATTGCTTGGTGCTGGAGCATTCAAAAAGGCAGTAAAGTAAATTTGTAGGTGAAAAGGAGGGATACTTCAATATGTGAAGTGAGTTTTTGATGGACATGAAGAATAGAACTTGTTCTTAAATGTCTTTTGAAAAGTATTACTTGGTATTGTACATTAAAAAAGCTGTGAAGTAAAGTTGCGGTTGAAGTGGATGGGAACTTCTAATTGTAAAATGGGTTTAGGAGGGACCGTATGAAAAGAACTTGTTCTGAAATGCCCTTTGAAAAGTATTGCTTGGTGTTGGAGCATTCAAAAAGCTGTAAAGTAAAGTTGTGGGCGTAAAGGATGGGTACTTCAACTTGTAAAATGGGTTTAGGATAGACATTATGAAAAGAACTGGTTCTGAAATATCCTTTGAAAAGTACTGCTTGGTGTTGGAGCATTCAAAAAGCAGTATAGTAAAGTTGTGGGTGAAAAGGATGGGTACTTCAACTTGTAAAATGGGTTTAGGAAGGACATTAAGAAAAGAACTTGTTCTTAAATGCCTTTTGGAAAGTATTGCTTTGTGTTTGAGCATTCAAAAAGCTGTAAAGTTAAGTTGTGGGTGAAAAGGATGGGTACTTCAATTTGTAAAATGGGTTTAGGAGGGACATTAAGAAAATAACTTGTTCTGAAATGTCTTTTGAAAAGTATTGCTTGGTTTTGGAGCATTCAAAAAGCTGTAAAGTAAAGTTGTGGATGAAAAGGATGGGAACTTCAACTTGTAAAATGGGTTTAGGAAGGACATTATGAAAAGAACTTGTTCTGAAATGCCCTTTGAAAAGTATTGCTTGGTGTTGGAGCATTCAAAAAGCTGTAAAGTAAAGTTGTGGGTGTAAAGGATGGGTACTTCAACTTGTAAAATGGGTTTAGGATGGACATTATGAAAAGAACAGGTTCTGAAATGCCTTTGAAAAGCATTGCTTTGTGTTGGAGCATTCAAAACAGCAGCATATTAAAGTTGTGGGTGAAATGGATATGTACTTCAACTTGTAAAAAGGGTTTAGGATGAACATTAAGAAAAGAAATTGTTCTTAAATGCCTTTTGAAAAGTTTTGCTTGGTGTTGGAGCATTCAAAAAAGCAGTAGAGTAAAGTTGTGGGTGAAAAGGATGGCTACTTCAAATGCCCTTTGAAAATTATTGCTTGGTGTTGGATCATTCAAAATGCTGTAAAGTAAAGTTGTGGGTGTAAAGGATGGGTACTTCAATTTGTAAAATGGGTTTAGGATGGACATTATGAAAAGAACTGGTTCTGAAATGCCCTTTGAAAAGTATTGCTTGGTGTTGGAGCATTCAAAAAAGCAGTATAGTAAAGTTGTGGGTGATAAGAATGGCTAATTCAAATGCCCTTTGAAATGTATTGCTTGGTGTTTGAGCATTCAAAAAGCTGTAAAGTAAAGTTGTGGGTGTAAAGGATGGGTACTTCAACTTGTAAAATGGGATTAGGATGGACATTATGAAAAGAACTGGTTCTGAAATGTCCTTTGAAAAGTATTGCTTGGTGTTTGAGCATTCAAAAAAGCAGTATAGTAAAGTTGTGGGTGAAAAGCATGGCTACTTCAAATGCCCTTTGAAAAGTATTGCTTGGTGTTGTGCTTTCAACAAGTTGTAAAGTATAGTTGTTGGTGAAATGGATTGGCACTTTAATTTGTAAAATGGACTTAAAATGGTTTCTAAGAAAATAACTTGTTCTGAAATACCTTTTGAAAAATATTGCTTGGTGTTAGAGCATTCAAAAGGACAGTCTAGTAAAGGTGTAGGTGAAAAGGATGGATAATTCGACATGTGAAGTTAGGATATGATGAACATGAACAATAGAATTTTTTCTGAAATGCCTTTTTAAAAGTATTACTTGGTGTTGGGCATTAAAAAAGCCGAGAAGTGAAGTTGTGAATGAAATGAATGGGAGCTTCAGATTGTAAAATGGGTTTATGAAGGACTGTATGAAAAGAACTTGTTCTGAAATGCCCTTTGAAAAGTATTGCTTGGTGTTGGAGCATTCAAAAAGCTGTAAAGTAAAGTTGTGGGCGTAAAGGATGGGTACTTCAACTTGTAAAATGGGTTTAGGATAGACATTATGAAAAGAACTGGTTCTGAAATATCCTTTGAAAAGTACTGCTTGGTGTTGGAGCATTCAAAAAAGCAGTATAGTAAAGTTGTGGGTGAAAAGGATGGGTACTTCAACTTGTAAAATGGGTTTAGGAAGGACATTAAGAAAAGAACTTGTTCTTAAATGCCTTTTGGAAAGTATTGCTTTGTGTTGGAGCATTCAAAAAAGGTGTAAAGTAAAGTTGTGGGTATAAGGGATGGGTACTTCAATTTCTAAAATGGGTTTAGGAGGGGCATTAAGAGAAGAACTTGTTCTGAATTGCCTTTTCAAAAGTTTTGCTTGGTGTTCGTGCATTAAAAAAGTTGTAAAGTAAAGTTGTGTGTAAAAAGGTTGGGTACTTTAACTTGTAAAATGGGTTTAGGTTGGACATTAAGCAAAGAACTTGTTCTGAAATGCCTTTGAAAAGTATTGCTTGGTGTTGGAGCATTCAAAAAAGCAGTATAGTAAAGTTGTGGGTGAAAATGATGGCTACTTCAAATGCCCTTTGAAAAGTATTGCTTGGTGTTGGATCATTCAAAAAGCTGTAAAGTAAAGTTTCGGGTGTAAAAGATGGGTACTTCAATTTGTAAAATGGGTTTAGGATGGACATTATGAAAAGAACTAGTTCTGAAATGCCCTTTGAAAAGTATTGCTTGGTGTTGGAGCATTCAAAAAAGCAGTATAGTAAAGTTGTGGGTGAAAAGGATGGCTACTTCAAATACCCTTTGAAAAGTATTGCTTGGTGTTGGAGCATTCAAAAAGCTGTAAAGTAAAGTTGTGGGTGTAAAGGATGGGTACTTCAACTTGTAAAATGGGTTTAGGATGGACATTATGAAAAGAACTGGTTCTGAAATGCCCTTTGAAAAGTATTGCTTGGTGTTGGAGCATTCAAAAAAGCAGTATAGTAAAGTTGTGGGTGAAAAAGATGGCTACTTCAAATGCCCTTTGAAAAGTATTGCTTGGTGTTGGAGGATTCAAAAAATTGTAAAGTAAAGTTGTGGGTGTAAAGGATGGGTACTTCAACTTGTAAAATGGGTTTAGGATGGACATTATGAAAAGAACTGGTTCTGAAATGCCCTTTGAAAAGTATTGCTTGGTGTTGGAGCATTCAAAAAGCTGTAAAGTAAAGTTATGGGCGTAAAGGATGGGTACTTCAATTTGTAAAATGGGTTTAGGAAGGACATTAAGAAAAGAAATTGTTCTGAAATGCCCTTTGAAAAGTATTGCTTGGTGTTGGCACATTCAAAAAGCAGTAAAGTAAAGTTTGGTGTATAAAGGATAGATACTTCCACTTGTAATATAGTTTGAATATGCAAAGTAATAATAGAACTGGTTCCTAAATACCTTTGCAATGAGTTGCTTGGTGCTTAAGCATTAAAAAAAGCAGTAAAGTAATGTTGTTGGTGAAAAGGATAGGTACTTAAATTTTTAAAATGGGTTTAGTATTGGCACCGACATAATACCAAGTTCTTAAAAGATATAATAAAGCATTAAAAAATTATTTAAAAATAAGTGCTTAGGTGTCTGTGGGACGCGGGGGGACCCTTTGGCAGCCCGGGGGAACTTTGCGGACGGGGGGGTTCCTTCAGGGTTGGGTGGGGTATGCTGGCCCTTTGGGGTTGGGGGTAGGGGACCTCACGACACTGTTCAAATGAAACTTGTGTAATATAACGACCACAGAGTTTCACCCTCAAATCCTCTTCTAAAACATCTTCTAAAATCATCTTTTAAAATGTCTCTAACTGTAAAATGTCTTAAATGTCTCGCCAAAATAATTCCCTATAATATCTAAAACAGTTTCACCCAAATAACCCCTAAACGTAATTTCTGCGTGTTCCTTTTGTTTTTGGCATCCCTGCGCTGTCACATTTGAAATTACTAGGAAACTCTTTCCCGCATTAATCTCTTCATCTTACAAACAATTCTCCTTTCATAAATCAATAATTGCCCTTAAAAACAACAAATTAATTCCCCTTTCGTCACAAATCAATTATACTTGATATCACCCGTCAGACATTAAAAAACTTCGCCCAGAAACAATTTTCCTTGACGAAAATCAAAGACATTAATAAACATCATCCCGGAAACAATTCTGCTGGACGAACTCCAAAGACATTAATAAACTTTGCCTGGAAACAATAATCGACCTTTGGAAATTTAGGTCATTGACCCACTTCGATTATGCAATCATTCTCCCTGGGGATTCCATGCCCATATTTGGTGTGGGTACGGGATCAATAGGGTCATTTCTACTGTGCTGGCAGCACCTAAATTTCAATACCTTAAAATTTGAAATCCTTGCTGAGATTAATCATCTAAGAATCTTAAGACTTTTTAGTACAAATAATACAAACGAATCTTTAACAAACTTGGAATTAGCAGTATCTTCAAGTGCAACACGGGGGCTTCTGATCCCCTTGCTGATTTATTTATTCTACTTAACGATCAAATATATAACTATTCAAAACAGTAATGACAAAATTTTATATTTAGAAACTATTCACAAAACTAATTCATTACAAGTAAGTTAATAGTTAATAGAAATCACTCAATTTTTCATTAATTAATGCGTTGAATGGAGTATAGTTTTTATTCATTTCCACTTCCTCCCAGATTGAATCGGGAGCATCTATAAACTGTTTGATAACACGTGCAACACCAGCTGGGTGCATTTTTGCATTATTTACATCTCCTTTCGAAAATATGGATGGGTTCACTTCACAAATGGTAACACTATCTTCCATTTTTGTCGAGTAATTTTTAACTATACAAATTCAATTTCAAAACTCAATTTCAAATCAAAACAAATTCTATGCAAGTCACTTAAGAGTTAATAGAAATCACTCAGTTCTTCTTTAATTGATGCGTTAAATGGATTGTAGTTTTTATTCTTTTCGGCTTCCTTCCTTATTTAATCGGGAGCATCTATATACTGTTTGATAGCGCGTGCAACACCAGCTGGATGAATTCTGGAATTATTTACTTCTCCATTTGAAAATGTTGATTGATTTACTTTACAAATGGTAACTCTATCTTCAAGTTTTTTCAAATCATTTTCCTCCTTAGGATGTAAAAACCCAGTAATTAGTATAGGTGTTCTTTTCAGAGTAACATATTCTTGATATTTATCCTTGACTCTGCAAGGATCTCCACAAAGAATAAGCCGTAGTCTTGCAAAGTCGACGCACTTTGGATTATGCCACCAAATCATCTCTTTATCAACACAGTTTTGAAAAGGGCAATTGCCTGCATGCACATTCAAAATACTGGGAATTATACCCACATAGTTTGGGCCCCCAAGAATATAAGTTAATGTCTCGACAATGCAATCAGTTTCGGGATTTGAACTAGATTGATTTTTTAAGACTAATGTGTTTTTTGTATTTCTGTCTTGCCAATCAACAAGTTCTGAAAGGAATTTAGTGAGTAAAAGTTGGGTCGGAAAGGAAGAATATAAGAAACTTAGGAATATATTTTTTGAATGGGTATCATTCCAGTAATGATCAGGAACTCTTGAGGGTGCTATTAATACAGTGCCTGGATCTAATATATGTTCAAGTTTCTGGTAGAACGATTTATCTCGCCATTCAAAATCAAATGCAGTATATGCTTTATCATACAGTGTATTTTTAAACATGCAGTTCTTGTTGAACCACAGCTCTCTCAAAAGCCTTTTACCACTCTTCACTTTAACATACTCATTGAATTCTCTAGTAAGGGGAAGAGTGTTGATACTCACTCCTATGTTTCTTGATAAAACTAATTTTATTGTTGACTAGAACCCATTGAATAAAGGCTCATTCATTTCATCTGTGACAGCCAGAGTTTCCTGATTCTGTTCAGTATTCCCAACACATTTGGTTTCATCCGTTATCTTCATGGTTTTCATCTGTTTCATCTTTTCCATCCGTTTATTATTTCCTCTTTCGTTTGTTTTATAAGACTCAAAGCCAGGTGAAGGCAATTTGTGGGGATCAAAATATTCCAAGGCCTCTTGTATATTGCATATTTTAAATTCTTCTGACAACCCATCAGCACTGTATGGCAAGATTTGAGTGCTGAGCTTAAACCCCGCTCCAACACCAACAAATCGCATACCTGGGGTATATAAACATTGCAAAAGTGGAAGGAGTTCTTTTCTACCTGACGCTCTTGGTCAGATTAATTGTCTTTCACCAGGAAATCTATGAGTTATGCACTGGCAGGAGCTTCGACAGGTATGGAGGATGTGAAGGTGATTTTTTTCTTCACAACACCCAAAGCTTTGAATAGGGTGGTAAGTGACAATAACAATTCCAAATATTCGTATAGGTGCTTGACAGGCATCTTCAATCCACAGCTTAAGGAATTCTTTACCTTCTTCAAAATCTGTAATGGAGACACTCGAGTGGTGGAGAAAGTTATCAGACCGTCTATCGAAGGTATAATCCAGTATGGCTTTTGGACATGGGACGAGTCTTTCTCCATCAAAATCATAAGGCTCTCCACCAGGAAAGGTATTACATATTCGGTCGAAAAGATAACAGAAAATGGTTCTTCTGCAAGGGATGAATCGTCCTTTATCAAACTGACAATATATTCCACCATGTCAAAACTAGGCTCTTTAGATTCCGGAATTTCCATCAAGTTTAACAACAGTGACTGGAACATAGTTATTTTCTCGTTTTTTATATTTTGAGGAACTGTTGACCATTTATTTTTGGCATTTTTGGTCAACTCCCTCCACGCCTTTGAAAACACTATTTTGAACATGGCACTAGGAAACTAAACACTAACTAATAAAAAACCGCAAATTGTTCACAAAAAAAATCTACGACAAATTTATCAGTTTAAACCAATATCAATGAAGGTTATTCGCAAAGCGTTTGTTTGATTAGTCTTATCTGTAAATAAAAAAGTCATACTCCACTAGGAAAACAATGCAAAACTACCATTATTTACAATTCAAACCAAATTTCTTAATTTTATTTGACTTACAAGATTTAGAAACTATTTCATTATGGAAATAAATAAATGTATTATTTTGTCTATTTTCATGATTTTATTAATTTTTTAAAGTTAACATTTTATCATAATGTTTCAACTAGAGTTATTACTTTGTCAGTTGTAGAATTAGAGCTTAAAGTGACAGCTTAAAGAAGTCGAAGAGTTATGGAATGACCACGAAAGTGTTTGTGCCACACATCACGTACAGACTTCAGTGTCTTAATAATATTGTTCGTACCTGCCACACAAATAATAAGTAGTTGAGCAAAGGAAGGAGGGTAACAAAGAGTAAAATGAATGTTACCGCCCCAACCAATGGGATAAGTAGGTCCCTTCAAATGACATAAATTTCTAAATTAAAGCAGAAACATGCTGGACAGTTTGGATCTAGTGAATTTGAAAGAAGAGGAATTCTACTAGGAATTCAGAGTTCAGGTGCTCCACTCAGAGGAGTTTTTCTTATGAGGGAGTTATTCATATCTTATGAGGTTGACTTACACACAATAATTCTCTAAATATAATTTATAATTTCAAAAGTCTTACTAAGGTGCAATGCTAAAATGAAACAACATATTAGGTCTAAATAGATCTTTTCACATATTTTCAATTCACCCACTCTTTTCAAGAAGTGTCACAAATCTTTGTGAAATTGAGCTAGGTAATGATTAAAAAATTTCAACTGATGTTGGATTTACTCAAATTGAATGATAGCGGAGGAAATTTAGTAACTTTGGGATGAATATTAGTTATATTGTTGAAGTAGAAGTGGCCAAAAACTATTTTCAAAATTGGAGCAAAAAGAATTAAGATTCTTATCATTAGATAACATTTATATTTTTAAGGCATATAAAAACGTGCGGTGAGACCTATTAGAAAAAACTCATATTAAAAGGTGAAAACTCATTCTAAAAAGTCAAATTTTGGCCGGAAGCATAAGTTGGGGTGTAAACTGATAATGTCTTAAAAATAGCAAAGATCGGATATTCGGCGAACAATTTTTTTAATTAAAAATTAAGAAAGCTAATTTTAATTTTAATTATTTAATTTATTTTTTAATTTTAATTAAGAAAGTTAAATATTGTGGATACACGCACGGTCACATTATAAAAAGGCTAGTTATCATTTGTGACTGGATTTACATATCTTCAATCAACACAAAGATATTAGCCTTCACAGAATTCACGATATTAACGTTAAACTCAATGAGGACGCTCGCTATAGAATGAGTTGAGGGGGATACAGTCTTTAAGCACTCCACTGCTTTCAGCCTCCCTCTGCATTACAGAAGTGTAGTAGAATTTCCCAAGCAAACGCAAGCAATACAGAAGCAAGATACTCAAAGGTTTCATCTTTCTCGAGTATTTCTATTGTTGAGGTAGAATAGAGATGGAATGCCTTCCTCTTGTATCTCAACAATCGAACAACTTTGTGTTACTCAAATGCTATAGATTGAACCAAAAAGTGATTGAACAAAGGTATATTTTACAACCTTAATGTATTAAGGCTACAATAGAATGTAAACAACTTTGTGCTTAGAACTTATTTCAGACTTTCCACTTTAGAAAACGAGAAAGATTTGCGTATTCATAGGTAAGTTAGGGAATTAGAAATGTTGGGAAACATGTTCAAAGACAATGTCTATGGCAGTATAGAAGGTAACAAATTTTAAAGCCCCCATTCTAAAAGATTGGCAAAATGAACTTTTCATTTAATTTGATTTCTTATTTATTTGGTAAAATCACGCAAGTATGGAATTTAAGAATTGTTGAATGTGTCAACAATTCTAACTAAGAAGTATCAAAACTAAGAAGTGCTTAGGGCAGCCTAACATTTTCACCAGTGTTGCCAAGTTGAACTGTGAATACAAATAAGTAAAGTTAATTAGTTGTATTTAAATACACTTTTCTTTCATAGGATCTCAAACGCTAAGGATCTATTGATTCAAAATCTGTCGAGTCAGTGTTGCCAAATTGAAGCGTGGCAACTGGATGGGAGCATACGCAAACCAGTCCTAATTTTGAAAATTAGGCTTTAAAAAAATGTTCATTAATATCGACATATATCAGAATTCCGAGTTAATAGGGGTGTTTAAGTAATTAAAAGTCACTCATTTAGTTTCTTGAAAGTCTTCCTCACAGCATAAATGACTATTTAAGCTAGCTAAATATAATATAAGACAAATATATGCTTAGCTTAGGGGGCCCATCCGACAATTCGCCAAGTTCTTTCAACCTATTTCAAAATCGAAAGTCCATTTCTAGCTTACCTAATTTCGTGAAATTATAACCATTATGTTGCAAAATTAAGAAAGAGGGGTTTGCTGTCAGACATCACAGCTTAGGATGAGGATTGAAGGAAAAAGCAAATTATCCCGAATTACTTGAACCTCGGTCTTTTGCTATATAAAAAATGAGAAGCTGTTAGGGCAGTTTTACATTTTCATCAGTAATGCATAGTTGACTTAATCCAATCATCAGATTTATCCAATTTTTCTATTATTTGTGAGTTTTTGTATTTTACTTTCTTTCTTATATTTGCTCCACCTTTTTACTTTTTTGTATTAATGGTTTGGGTTTCTTGTGCGGACTATACTTAAATAAATGCAAGTTTTGACCTCTCGTAGCATTTTCCTGGTCTTTTTCTAATTTGATAGTTTGGGAATGGAAACGACCAATCAATTCAGAATCAGATTACCCACTACACAGGCTACGAAAAAGAAAATTGGTTTCAAAGCTGAAACTTCAAGACTTCAACCCTCATCTGTCGTTTTGTTTTCTTTTTCTTTTTTTTTCTTTTATTATTGCCTTTTCTTTTCTTTACCCTCTTCTACCGTTTTGTTTTCTTTTTCGTTTTTTTTGTGTCTTTTGTTTTTGTCTTTTCTTTTTTTTACCCTCTTCTACCTTTTTATTTTATTTTGTTTTTTTGTCTTTTATTCTTGTATTATTCTTTTCTTGTCTCTTATTGATATTTCAGGAAAAATAGACAAACAGATTTGATCAATCTATTCATCGTGAAAGCTTTACCAGTATAATGTGCATACATTGATTTTATTTTGTTTTGCTTGTCCCCCGGTGCGAATGCAGCGATATACTGATTTACTAAAATTAATAATACCGGCGATATAAGCCAGTATAAAAAAACAAATAAAAATAAATTTAAGATAAAAAAATACTGGTGATATGAGCCAGTATATAAAAAAAATAGAAAAAAATTAAATAAAAAATAAGATAAAAATAAATAAATTTAAAATAACAAAGAATACTGGCGATATATGCCAGTAACTAAAATTCTTCATAAGCCTTCGATTAACATGCCTAAACCAGAAAGTGGTAAAAATGATGCGCTAAAACTATTTTACCAATGTTGGCTATGTTTGATGCAATTTTGTCAAATCAATTCTAAAGAACATAGATGGCTATCATAAAACATCATCATCTGATCACAGATGTCGGCCTAAAGGGCTAGGCACACGTAGCTGATTTCAGGAACTGATTTCAGCATCAGTGGACATACGATAGCGGTAAGAAAAATTTTGTTGAAAGAAAAATTTATTGCGCAAAATTTTCAAAACAAAAAATCATAGATACAAATAGTCAACTGGTGTTTATTAATGGTTACTGGATTGATCTCAGCTTGGTTCTCAGTTTAATTCTCAGCTTAATAGGGGGTCTTTCACCTCAGATACCTCTAGGTGACTATTTATTTGTATCCCTATTTTTTTGTGATGATCATGATGAAAATCAGCGCTGATTTGTAAATCGGTGCCGAAAACTAGAAAATTTTTCAACCTAAAATTTACACTGATTTCTTTCAAAATCGGCGCTGATTTGGAAATCAGTTCCCGAAATCAGCTACGTGTGCCCAACCCTTAAGGATTGTGACTAGAATATATTTTCCATGTCTAAAGACCAGTCTCCATTTGGCAGATTCTGCCATTCTGCCATCTTGCAGAAAAAGCAACGTCGAAGGTTGCAGTATCTGCAAACTGCCAATACGGAGCCGGAAAAGAAGTCTCCATTGAAATAAAATTTGCAGATTGGCGGTGCAGATTTGCAGAATCCGCCAAATGGAGACTGGCCTTAAGAAGTAAATTAGCGCTATGTGCAAAAAAACAAAGAGATTAGGTCCCAGATGAGAAAAGTAAGATCTTAGCAGTTTGATTAGAAACAAAAATCTACTATTTTTGTGTTCGGTTGAAGCACAAAAGCTGAAATTTATTTAGGAAGCGTTAAACGGGGTGTCACATCAGCACAGAAATTTGCGAATAAAACAAGAGTACTATAAATATCGATATTTTCTGTAGCATCCGTTTGACAACCAGGGGGATCCCACAATAGAGGTATACCTAGAATCATCCCAGATACACCGTCCTCGGAGATTTGCGAAGCCTTCAAAGCACCTTTTAACTTTAACGGGAGAGATTTGTCGCATAGCATATTTTGAGTTAATTCTTTATGTCCTGGGTGCCTGTACGAGGCAGAGTTGAGAATCAAGGCCTAGGCAAGGATAAACATTTTTGGAGGAGACAGGCCTGAAATACCTAGCCTTTGTACCAGGTTTGATTTGTAGTTTGGTATCTTCTGCAGCTTATCTGCCCTTTTCTGATTTCCTTTCACACAATTCTTAAAAAAAACATAGAATACAGCCCTAATTCAATTTTGGCTGGATATTAAGAGTGAATATTTTGTCAAATAAAGCTTTAAAAGCACTTATACTTTCGCAAAATCTTATTTATACGAAGAAGGATTTTCTGTATTGGCTGAAAATTTTCTGTATTTTCTGTATTGGCTGTAGCCATCCTTGGTTACCTCTACTCTCATCACTTTGATTGATGTGTATGTGTGTTTTCTTTTTCTGTACCATTAAGTGTATGTTTTTTGTTTTTTTTCTTTTCTACTGTTTTTTTCGAACAATTTCTGTGTTTATGATGGGTGTACAAATAAATTATTATTATTATTATTATTATTATTGTCTCTTGGAGTTTTTATAAATTGTAGTCGTGGAATATAAACCAGTTAATTTACTTACTATCATGTGCTAGAATGTGAACTATGCATGGGTGCCCATATGGGGGAGGGGGAGGTCCCCCCTGGCTGAATGATTCTGCCTTATTTTTATATTTTTCTTCTGAGATTTCTATTATATAGCATTAAAAGGGCCAATTAGACGAGGTTTGCCCCCCCTGAAATTCAGCTTATGGGCCCCGATGGAACTATGCGCTAGAATAGTTAAACATTCTTGACGAGCTGTACTGAAGACGATTCCACGAAATTCTAAATTTGTAACCTACAACCTTGAATAAAAGCACTGTTGCTAACATTAACCACAACATAAATCCAGAGACCACTTAATTAGAATACTGGTTTCAGAGCTAAAATTTCAGATAAACTTTGACCTAAAATACACGTTTTCCTTTCTTTTTTTGGGCCTATTCATGACAACAATAATGACACTGGTACCCGCCAATCTTGGCACACACAAATTAAATCCTTTTGAATCACATTTTAAATCCAATAAAAAAACATATATCAAACGCTGGTCGCCAGTTTCTATCGAGTATAGCTCAAGCGAATTTATTTGAATCGGCCTTGTCTTCTCACCTTTTTAGTTCTCGAAAACGTCATTTTTGCACAGGTCTACTTCTAAGTGTTCAGAAAACGACAAGTTAGAGGAGTTGTTAAACGATTTTAACCACTTGACCAACCAGATGACTGAGTGGTTAAGGAGATCTACGTCTTCTGTTAAACTTTAAAACCGTGTGGGTCAAAATAGACATTTCGTTGCTACAGCCGTTTGGACCTTGTCACACCCAAAGATCCTTAATAGCTCCCTAAATCCATGACTCGCATCTTTTTCGCATAACTTATGAAAATGCCGAAGCGAAAATGAATCTCTATGATTGGTTCTTTACTTTTCGACTAAGATAGGTAGCGGTATCGATAATTGATATAAAATTTCGCCATCTCTTCAAATTGAACTAGCACTAAACTTAATTTATTGGTAGCGTTAATGTCAAAGGTGCAAATACCTGCAGAACTCATGCAGGTAACAGACCGCGAGGTAGCAGAACAAAAAAGGACGAATTTCATGGGTTATTTGGCACTTTTTTCACAGGTTTTGAAAATTCATAGTGGCAACCCTGTATATTGGCTAATTTTCTGGAGGGACAATATAAGTGTCCCTTTTTGGCTGATTTGGACACTTTTGTCCCTGAAAGTTTTGGCAACCCTGTCTGTGTGTGTTTCGTCTCTATGCGTGTGTCGTCTCTATATGTGTGTCTTTTCTGTGTGTGTGTGTCGTCTCTGTGTGTGTGTCGTCTCTCTGTGTGTGTGGCGTAGCCTACGTACGCGCGCGTACGTAGGCTAACCTAACCTAACTTAACCTAACCTAACTTAATCTAGCCTAACCTAACCTAATTTAATCTTTTTACCATGTTCAAGTTAGGTTAGCTTAGCTTATCATGAGCGCTCATGATAAGTTAACCTAACCGAACCTAACTTAAACAAGGAGAAATGTTTCTAATTATTTATTAATATTTATTTATACCTAACCTAATCTAACCTATTGTTTTTGGTGGTTAGCCTACTTATGCGCGCGTACGTAGGCTAACCTAACCTAACTTAACCTAACCTAACTTAATCTAGCCTAAACTAACCTAATTTAATCTTTTTACCATGTTTAAGTTAGGTTAGCTTAGCTTATCATGAGCGCTCATGATAAGTTAACCTAACCTAACCTAACTTAAACATGGAGAAATGTTTCTAATTATTTATTAATATTTATTTATACCTAACCTAACCTAACCTATTGTTTTTGGTGGTTAGATGAATGAACTGAATTTAAGAAAAATTAAAAATAAAGTGGAACTTTTTATCTTCATGGTAAATAATCACAATCATAGTATAGTCATTCCTATCTTCTATGGAAGAATTTAGAATTGAACTTTAAATTTCTTATGTCTATGAGAAATTAGGAACTGAAATAAAAGCTTTTTTCATTTTCATTGGTAAATTTTAAAACTGACATAACTTTTGTTTCTCTCCTCTAAGAAAATTCAGAGGAGATCTTTTAACTTTTGACCTTCTTAGAGAAAAATCAGAA
The DNA here is from genome assembly GCF_049724085.1 of Artemia sp. Qi Xiang Cuo. NCBI lineage: Eukaryota > Metazoa > Arthropoda > Branchiopoda > Anostraca > Artemiidae > Artemia > Artemia sp. Qi Xiang Cuo. Next base: position 7,089,382 of record NW_028297432.1, read on the forward strand.
TTAAAGTAGTGATCCGTATCTTCCTGAAGAATATTCACACACAAGTTCCATTTGAACAGTGTCTTGAGGTACCCTACCCCAACCCCAAAGACCCTCGGTCCCCCTAATGCCCCTCGAGCCCCCAAAGACCACCGGGACCCCTTCCCCCCATTTTTTAAAATAATTTTGAATTTTTTTAACATGGTATTTTTTTTAACTTTTTACGTATCTTAAAATGACATGAAATATGCTTACGGCTCTACCAATTGTACTCTGTGCTTGTTCATAGACACGGCGCGGCTGTCCTACTGGTACTCTATGGTAGGTTATCGACACTACCTAGTTTATTGCGTTTATTAAATCAGTATTTTTTACGCAGTGGTAGGATAAACACACAATTCACATCTGTAAAAAAGTGAAAATGAATTATTAGACGAAAGTGTGTGCACATGAAAAAATCATCGTCGTGTTGAATGCTGACAAGGAGAAATACCTGAACTATAAGACGAGTGCAAGTGGTAACACTATTGGAAATGTATGCATGCGTTGTCATGACAGCGAGAAGTTAGATTTATTTGGAGTACACAAGAATTTCAATCGTGTAAACGGTGGATATGCGAGGGTAACATTACCAGAGAAATTAGTGCTCAAAGAGAATGCAAACTTAAAAATAATTGTCGATGATCGGGGACAACTCCTTGCTACTATTGCTGGTAACACATTACCTGTTGATACATCCTATCATCATCTTTCTGGTATTAGCATTTTAAAGAGAACAAGAAGAAGACAAGCATACTCCTGCTATAAAGTCATTAATCATATCTTGTCAATATGCCAAAACTGCTATCTATTTAAAAAAAAATGTGACAATAGACAGTGAAATCGCAGGCAGAATAAAAAGGACATTAGCAGACAATATCATCAATGAATATAAAGATTAATTGACGGAAAGTGAAGCGCAAGTGTACTAATAATGTATAATAATGTATTTAACGTATTTTTGTATTAATATTCTACATGTCGTTATTTTATTAAAAATATCTTATGCATTATTTTGTTAAGTGTTCATTATTTTTAGGGTATGCTAGAACGTCAAACGTTCAGAATATCTATTAAAAAGGTCAGAGATGTAAGAAAAAGAATTTTTAGAGATAAAGGTACTACTAGCAGACTCAATTTTTCATAGAAGATAGAAAAGTTCAAGATCTCTTATGAATTTTAAAAAAGAACACAATTTATTTCTAATTTCACCAGAGAAAATAAAAAGCTTCCACTTCAGTTTTAAGTTCACCAAGACATAAAAAATTTAAAGTTCACTTCTAAATTTTTCCGTAGAAGATAGGAAAAGTTATAATATGATTGTGATTATTTTTTATGAAGATAAAAAGTTTCACTTAAATTCTAAATTTTCTTAAATTCAATTCCGACCTTTCTCAAAGAGTCAAATTTAAAGTTCTGTTCCAAATATTTTCCCGGAAGAAGAAAAGTTCAACTTCGATTCTGAATTTTTTTCAATGAAAATGAAATAAGTTATTGATCATTTCTATTTTCCCAAAATAATATAAAAATTTTCCACTACTGTTCAGATTTTTCTCAAAAAGATGAGTTATACTATGATTGTGATTATTTTCTATGAAGATAAAAAGTTTCACTTTAATTCTAAATTTTCTTAAATTCAGTTCAGACCTTTCTCAAAGAGATGAAAAAATTTAAAGTTCTGTTCCAAATATTTCCCCGGAAGAAGAAAAGTTCAACTTCAATTCTGAATTTTCTCAATGAAAATGAAATAAGTTATTGATCAATTCTATTTTCCCAAAATAATATAAAATTTTCCACTTCAATTCAGATTTTTCTCAGATATGAAAAAATTTAAAATGTTGTTCCAAATTTTTCTTAGAAGATAGAAAAGTTCAAGTTCTCTTCTGAATTTTACCAAAGAACACAATTCAATTTTAATTTCACCAGAGAAAATAAAAAGCTTCCACTTCAGTTTTAAGTTCACCAAGACATGAAAAATTTAAAGTTCGCTTCTAAATTTTTGCGTAGAAGATAGGAAAAGTCATACTAAAATTTTGATTATATTCCATGAAGATAAAAAGTTTCACTTTAATTCTAAGTTTTCTTAAATTCCATTACGACCTTTCTGAATGAATAAAATTTAAAGTTCTTTTTCAAATATTTTCCCTGGAAGAATAATAGTGCAACTTCGATTCTGAATTTTATCAATGAAAATGAAATAAGTTATTGATCAATTCTATTTTTCTAAAATAATATAAAAAGTTTCCAATTCAGTTCAGATTTTTCTCAAAGAGATGAAAAAATTAAAATACTATTCCAAATTTCTTATAGAAGATAGAAAATTTCAAGTTCTCTTCTGAATTTTACCCAAGAACACAATTCTATTCTAATTTCTCCAGAGAAAATAGGAAGCTTCCACTTCAGTTTTAAGTTCACCAAGACATAAAAAATTTAAAGTTCAGTTCTAAATTTTTCCTTAGAAGATAGGAAAAGTTATATTATGATTGTGATTATTTTCTATGAAGATAAAAAGTTTCACTTTAATTCTAAATTTTCTTAAATTCAATTCCAACCTTTCTCAGAGATGAAAAAATTTAAAGTTCTGTTCCAAATGTTTTCCCGGAAGAAGAAAAGTTCAACTTCGATTCTGAATTTTCTCAATGAAAATGAAATAAGTTATTGATCAATTCTATTTTCCCGAAATAATATAAAAAGTTTCCACTTCAGTTCAGATTTTTCTCAAAGAGATGAAAAAATTAAAATACTATTCCAAATTTTTTATAGAAGATAGAAAAGTTCAAGTTCTCTTCTGAATTTTACCAACGAACACAATTCAATTCTAATTTCTCCAGAGAAAATAAAAAGCTTCCGCTTCAGTTTTAAGTTCACCAAGACATAAAAAATTTAAAGTTCAGTTCTAAATTTTTCCTTAGAAGATAGGAAAAGTTATACTTTGATTGTGATTATTTTCTATGAAAATAAAAAGTTTCACTTTAATTCTACATTTTCTTAAATTCAGTTCCGACCTTTCTCAAAGAGATGAAAAAATTTAAAGTTATGTTCCAAATATTTCCCCGGAAGCTGTAAAGTAAAGTTGTGGATGAAAAGGATGGATACTTCAACTTGTAAAATAGGTTTAGGAAGGACATTAAGAAAAGAACTTTTTGTGAAGTACCCTTTGAAAAGTATTGCTTGGTGTTGGAGCCTTCAAAAAGGCAGTATAGTAAAGTTGCTGGTGAAAAGGATGGGTACTTCAATTTGTAAAATGGGTTTAGGAAGGACATTAAGAAAAGAAATTGTTCTGAAATGCCTTTTGAAAAGTATTGCTTGGTATTGGTGAAAAGGATGGGTACTTCAATTTGTAAAATGGGTTTAGGACGGTCACTAAGAAAAGAACTTGTTCTGAAATACCTTTTGAAAAGCATTGCTTGGTGTTGTGCTTTCAAAAAGCTGTAAAGTAAAGTTGTGGGTGAAAAGGATGGGTACTTTAATTTGTAAAATGGGTTTAGGAGGGACATTAAGAAAATAACTTGTTCTGAAATGTCTTTTGAAAAGTATTGCTTGGTGTTGAGCATTCAAAAAGCTGTAAAGTTGTGGATGAAAAGTATGTGAACTTCAACTTGAAAAATGGGTTTAGGAAGGACATTATGAAAAGAACTTGTTCTGAAATGCCATTTGAAAAGTATAGCTTGGTGTTGGAGCATTCAAAAAGCTGTAAATTAAAGTTGTTGGTGTAAAGGATGGGTACTTCAAATTGTAAAATGGGCTTAGGATGGACATTATGAAAAGAACTGGTTCTGAAATGCCCTTTGAAAAGTATTGCTTGGTGTTGGAGTATTCAAAAGGGCAGTATAGTAAAGTTGTGGGTGAAAAGGATGGGTACTTCAACTTGTAAAATGGGTTTAGGAAGGACATTAAGAAAAGAAATTGTTCTGAAATGCCTTTTGAAAAGTATTGCTTGGTGTTGGAGCATTCAAAAAGCTGTAAAGTAAAGTTGTGTGTAAAAAGGATGGGTACTTAAATTTTTAAAATGGGTTTAGGAGGGGCATTAAGAAAAGAACTGGTTCTGAAATGCCTTTGAAAAGTATTGCTTGGTGTTTGGAGCATTCAAAAAACAGTATAGTAAAGTTGTGGGTGAAAAGGATGGCTACTTCAACTTGTAAAATGGGTTTGGTTTATTGGTTTATTGGTTTAGGAGGGGCATTAAGAAAAGAACTTGTTCTGAAATGCCCTTTGAAAAGATTTGCTTGGTGTTGGCGCATTAAAAAAGCTGTAAAGTAAAGTTGTGTGTAAAAAGAATGTATACTTCAATTTTTTAAATGGGTTTAGGATGTATATTAAGAAAATAACTTTTTATGAAATAAATTTGAAAAGTATTGCTAGGTGTTGGAGCATTCAAAAAACCAGCATAGTAAAGTTATGTGTGTAAAGGATAGCTACTTCAAATGCCCTTTGAAAAGCATTGCTTGGTGTTGGAGCATTCAAAAATCTGTAAACTAAAGTTGTGGGTGTAAAGGATGGGTACTTCAACTTGTAAAATGGGTTTAGGATGGACATTATGAAAAGAACTGGTTCTGAAATGCCCTTTGAAAAGTATTGCTTGGTGTTGGAGCATTCAAAAAAGCAATATATAAAAGTTGTGGGTGAAAAAGATGGCTACTTTAATTGCCCTTTGAAAAGTATTGCTTGGTGTTGGAGGATTCAAAAAGCTGTAAAGTAAAGTTGTGGGTGTAAAGGATGGTTACTTCAATTTGTAAAATGGGTTTAGGATGAACATTATGAAAAGAACTTGTTATGAAATGACATTTGAAAAGTATTGCTTTGTGTTGGCGAATTCAAAAAGCTGTAAATTAAAGTTGTGGGTGTAAAGGATGGGTACTTAAATTTGCAAAATGGGTTTAGGAAGAACATTAAGAAAAGAAATTGTTCTGAAATGCCCTTTGAAAAGTATTGCTTGGTGTTGGCGCATTCAAAAAGCTGTAAAGTAAAGTTGTGGGTGAAAAGGATGGGTACTTCAATTTGTAAAATGGGTTTAGGAGGGACATTAAGAAAAGAAGTGGTTCTGAAATGCCTTTGCAAAGTATTGCTTGGTGTTGGAGCATTCCAAAAAGTCGTATAGTAAAGTTTGCTGTAAAAAGGATGGGTACTTCAATTTGTAAAATGGGTTTAGAATGGATATTAAGAAAATACCTTGTTCTGAAAAGATATAATAAAGCCTTAAAAAAGTATTAAAAAATAAGGGCTTAGGGGTCTTTGGGACGCCGGGGGATCCTTTGGGAGCCCGGGGGGCCTTTGAGGACCGGGGGCTTCCTTCGGGGTTGGCTGGGGGATATGATGGCCCTTCGGGGTTGGGGTAGGGGACCTCAAGACACTGTTCAAATTAAACTTGTGTATTATAACGACCACAGAGTTTCACCCTCAAATCCTCTTCTAAAACATCTTCTAAAATCATCTTTTAAAATGTCTCTAACTGTTTCGCCGAAATAATTCCCTATAATGTCTAAAACGGTTTCACCCAAATAAACCCTAAACGTAATTTCTGCGTGTTCCTTTTGTTTTTGGCATCCCTGCGCTGTCAAATTTGAAATTACTAGGAAACCCTTTCCCACGTTAATCTCTTCATCTTACAAACAATTCTCCTTTCATGAATCAATAATTGCCCTTAGAAACAACAAATTAATTCTCCTTTCGTGACAAATCAATTATACTTGACATCACCCGTCAGACATTAAAAAACTTCGCCCAGAAACAATTTTCCTGGACGAAAATCAAAGACATTAATAAATTTCATCCGGAAACAATTCTGCTGGACGAACTCCAAAGACATTAATAAACTTTGCCTGGAAACAATAATCGACCTTTGGAAATTTAGGTCATTGACCCACTTCGATTATGCAATCATTCTCTCTGGGGATTCCATGCCCATATTTGGTGTGGGTACGGGATCAATAGGGTCATTTCTACTGTGCTGGAAGCACCTAAATTTCACTACCTTAAAATTTGAAATCCTTGCTGAGATTAATCATCTAAGAATCTTAAGACTTTTTAGTACAAATAATACAAACGAATCTTTAACAAACTTGGAATTAGCAGTATCTTCAAGTGCAACACGGGGGCTTCTGATCCCCTTGCTGATTTATTTATTCTACTTAACGATCAAATATATAACTATTCAAAACAGTAATGACGAAATTTTATATTTAGAAACTATTCACAAAACTAATTCATTACAAGTAAGTTAATAGTTAATAGAAATCACTCAATTTTTCTTTAATTAATGCGTTGAATGGAGTATAGTTTTTATTCATTTCCGCTTCCTCCCAGATTAAATCGGGAGCATCTATAAACTGTTTGATAACACGTGCAACTAGCGGCTGGGTGAATTTTTGCATTATTTACATCTCCTTTCGAAAATATGGATGGGTTCACTTCACAAATGGTAACACTATCTTCCATTTTTGTCGAGTAATTTTTAACTATACAAATTCAATTTCAAAACTCAATTTCAAATCAAAACAAATTCAATGCAAGGCACTTAACATTTAATAGAAATCACTCAATTCTTCTTTAATTGATGCGTTAAACGGATTGTAGTTTTTATTCTTTTCAGCTTCTTTCCATATTGAATCGGGAGCATCTATATACTGTTTGATAACACATGCAACACCAGCTGGATGAATTCTGCAATTATTTACTTCTCCTTTTAAAAATGTTGTTTCATTCACATAAAAAATGGTAACTCTATCTTCAAGTTTTTTCAAATCATTTTCCTCCTTAGGATGTAAAAACCCAGTAATTAGTATAGGTGTTCTTTTCAGAGTAACATATTCTTGATATTTATCCTTGACTCTGCAAGGATCTCCACAAAGAATAAGCCGTAGTCTTGCAAAGTCGACGCACTTTGGATTATGCCACCAAATCATCTCTTTATCAACACAGTTTTGAAAAGGGCAATTGCCTGCATGCACATTCAATATACTGGGAATTATACCCACATAGTTTGGGCCCCCAAGAATATAAGTTAATGTCTCGACAATGCAATCAGTTTCGGGATTTGAACTAGATTGATTTTTTAAGACTAATGTGTTTTTTGTATGTCTGTCTTGCCAATCAACAAGTTCTGAAAGGAATTTAGTGAGTAAAAGTTGGGTCGGAAAGGAAGAATATAAGAAACTTAGGAATATATTTTTTGAATGGGTATCATTCCAGTAATGATCAGGAACTCTTGAGGGTGCTATTAATACAGTACCTGGATCCAATATATGTTCTAGTTTTTGGTAGAATGATTTATCTCACCATTCAAAATCAAATGCAGTATATGCTTTATCATACAGTGTCTTTTTAAACATGCAGTTCTTGTTGAACCACAGCTCTCTCAAAAGCCTTTTACCACTCTTCACTTTAACATACTCATTGAATTCTCTAGTAAGAGGAAGAGTGTTGATACTCACTCCTATGCTTCTTGATAAAACTAATTTTATTGTTGAGTAGAACCCATTGAATAAAGGCTCATTCATTTCATCTGTGACAGCCAGAGTTTCCTGATTCTGTTCAGTATTCCCAACACATTTGGTTTCATCCGTTATCTTCATGGTTTTCATCTGTTTCATCTTTTCCATCCGTTTATTATTTCCTCTTTCGTTTGTTTTATAAGACTCAAAGCCAGGTGAAGGCAATTTGTGGGGATCAAAATATTCCAAGGCCTCTTGTATATTGCATATTTTAAATTCTTCTGACAACCCATCAGCTCTGTATGGTAAGATTTGAGTGCTGAGCTTAAACCCCGCTCCAACACCAACAAATCGCATACCTGGGGTATATAAACATTGCAAAAGTGGAAGGAGTTCTTTTCTACCTGACGCTCTTGGTCGGATTAATTGTCTTTCACTAGGTAATCTATGAGTTATGCACTGGCAGGAGCTTCGACAGGTATGGAGGATGTGAAGGTGATTTTTTTCTTCACAACACCCAAAGCTTTGAATGTGGTGGTAAGTGACAATAACAATTCCAAATATTCGTATAGGTGCTTGACAGGCATCTTCAATCAACAGCTTAAGGAATTCTTTACCTTCTTCAAAATCTGTAATGGAGACACTCGAGTGGTGGAGAAAGTTATCAGACCGTCTATCGAAGATATAATCCAGAATGGCTTTTGGACATGGGACGAGTCTTTCTCCATCAAAATCATAAAGCTCTCCGTCAATTCCTTCACCTAAACAATGTTCATGTGAACTGGTTCCCTTAACCGCAGCATATTGAATGTAAGGCTGAGTTATAGGCTGTGGCGACATTGCTATTTCTTTAGAGGGCTGGTCAACTATCATTTTTAACCCAGCACTTAAGGAATTGCTTACCTTTTCAAGAATTTCCAATGGGAATGGTTGTATAATTGAGGAAGGTATTACATATTCGGTCGAAAAGATAACAGAAAATGGTTCTTCTGCAAGGGATGAATCGTCCTTTATCAAACTGATAATATATTCCACCATGTCAAAACTAGGCTCTTTAGATTCCGGAATTTCCATCAAGTTTAACAACAGTGACTGGAACATAGTTATTTTCTCGATTTTTATATTTTGAGGAACTGTTGACCATTTATTTTTGGCATTTTTGGTCAACTCCCTCCACGCCTTTGAAAACACTATTTTGAACATGACACTAGGAAACTAAACATTAACTAATAAAAAAACGCAAATTGTTCACAAAAAAAACCTTATCTATGACAAATTTATCAGTTTAAACCAATATCAATGAAGGTTATTCGCAAAGCGTTTGTTTGATTAGTCTTATCTGTAAATAAAAAAGTCATACTCCACTAGGAAAACAATGCAAAACTACCATTATTTACAATTCAAACCAAATTTCTTAATTTTATTTGACTTACAAGATTTAGAAACTATTTCATTATGGAAATAAATAAATGTATTATTTTGTCTATTTTCATGATTTTATTAATTTTTTAAAGTTAACATTTTATCATAATGTTTCAACTAGAGTTATTACTTTGTCAGTTGTAGAATTAGAGCTTAAAGTAACAGCTTAAAGAAGTCGAAGAGTTATGGAATGACCACGAAAGTGTTTGTGCCACACATCACGTACAGACTTCAGTGTCTTAATAATATTGTTCGTACCTGCCACACAAATAATAAGTAGTTGAGCAAAGGAAGGAGGGTAACAAAGAGTAAAATGAATGTTACCGCTCCAACCAATGGGATAAGTAACTCCCTTCAAATGACATAAATTTCTAAATTAAAGCAGAAACATGCTGGACAGTTTGGATCTAGTGAATTTGAAAGAAGAGGAATTCTACTAGGATTTCAGAGTTCAGGTGCTCCACTCAGAGGAGTTTTTCTTATGAGGGAGTTATTCATATCTTATGAGGTTGACTTACACACAATAATTCTCTAAATATAATTTATAATTTCAAAAGTCTTACTAAGGTGCAATGCTAAAATGAAACAACATATTAGGTCTAAATAGATCTTTTCACATATTTTCAATTCACCCACTCTTTTCAAGAAGTGGCATAAATCTTTGTGAAATTGAGCTAGGTAATGCTTGAAAAATTTCAACTGTTGTTGGATTTACTCAAATTGAATGATAGTGGAGGAGATTTAGCAACTTTGGGATTAATATCAGTTATATTGTTGAAGCAGAAGTGGCCAAAAAATATTTTCAAAATTGGAGCAAAAAGAATTAAGATTCTTATCATTAGATAACGTTTATATTTAAGGAATCTAAGAACGTGCGGTAAGACCTATTAGAAAAAACTCATATTAAAAGGTGAAAACTCATTCTAAAAAGTCAAATTTTGGTCGGAAGAATAAGTTGGGGTGGAAACTGATAATATATTAAAAATAGCAAAGATCGGATACTCGGCGAACAATTTTTTTTAATTAAAAATTAAGAAAGTTAATTTTAATTATTTAATTTATTTTTTAATTTTAATTAAGAAAGTTAAATATTGTGGATACACGCACGGTCACATTATAAAAAGGCTAGTTATCATTTCTGACTTGATTTACATCTCTTCAACCAACACAAAGAAAATAACCTTCACAGAATTCACGATACTATCGTTAGACTCAATGAAGACGCTCGCTATAGAATGAGTTGAGGGGGATACAGTCTTTAAGCACTCCACTGCTTTCAGCCTCCCTCTGCATTACAGAAGTGTACTAGAATTTCCCAAGCAAACAAAAGCAATACAGAAGCAAGATACTCAAAGGTTTCATCTTTCTCGAGTATTTCTATTGTTGAGGTAGAATAGAGATTGAATGCCTTCCTCTTGTATCTCAACAATCGAACAAGTTTGTGTTACTCAAATGCTATAGATTGAACCAAAAAGTGATTGAACAAAGGGATATTTTACAACCTTAATGTATTAAGGCTACAATAGAATGTAAACAACTTTGTGCTTAGAACTTATTTCAGACTTTCCACTTTAGAAAACAAGAAAGATTTGCGTATTCATAGGTAAGTTAGGGAATTAGAAATGTTGGGAAACATGTTCAAAGACAATGTCTATGGCAGTATAGAAGGTACCAAATTTTAAAGCCCCCATTCTAAAAGATTTGCAAAATGAACTTTTCATTTAATTTGATTTCTTATTTATTTGGTAAAATCACGCAAGTATGGAATTTCAGAATTTTTGAATGTGTCAATGACATCAAAATAAAGATGATTTTTCCCTGAAAACCAAGATTTCCTGTTTTTCTTTTGGTTATATCAAAACTAAGAAGTGCTTAGGGCAGCCTAACATTTTCACCAGTGTTGCCAAGTTGAACTGTGAATACAAATAAGTAAAGTTAATTAGTTGTATTTAAATAAACTTTTCTTTCATAGGATCTCAAACGCTAAGGATCTATTGATTCAAAATCTATCGAGTCAGTGTTGCCAAATTGAAGCTTGGCAACTGGATGGGAGCATACGCAAACCAGTCCTAATTTTGAAAATTAGGCTTTAAAAAAAAATGTTCATTAATATCGACATATATCAGAATTCCGAGTTAATAGGGGTGTTTAAGCAATTAAAAGTCACTCATTTAGTTTCTTGAAAGTCTTCCTCACAGCATAAATGACTACTTAAGCTAGCTAAATATAATATAAGACAAATATGTGCTTAGCTTAGGGGGCCCATCCGACAATTCGCCAACTTCTTTCAACCTATTTCAAAATCGAAAGTCCATTTCTAGCTTACCTAATTTGGTGAAATTATAACCATTATGTTGAAAAATTAAGAAAGAGGGGTTTGCTGTCAGACATCACAGCTTAGGATGAGGATTGAAGGAAAAAGCAAATTATCCCGAATGACTTGAACCTCGGTCTTTTGGTTATATAAAAATTTAGAAGCTGTTAGGGCAGTTTTACATTTTCATCAGTAATGCATAGTTGACTTAATCCAATCATCAGCTTTATCCAATTTTTCTATTAATTGTGATTTTTTGTATTTTACTTTCTTTCTTATATTTGCTCCACCTTTATACTTTTTTGTATTAATGGTTTGGGTTTATTGTGCGGACTATACTTAAATAAATGCAAGTTTTGACCTCTCGTAGCATTTTCCTGGTCTTTTTCTAATTTGATAGTTTGGAAATGGAAACGACCAATCAATTCAGAATCAGATTACCCACTACACAGGCTACGAAAAAGAAAATTGGTTTCAAAGCTGAAACTTCAAGACAAGTTTTACCCTCATCTGCCGTTTTGTTTTCTTTTTTTTGTCTTTTCTTTTTTTTACCCTCTTCTACCTTTTTATTTTATTTTGTTTTTTTGTCTTTTATTCTTGTATTATTCTTTTCTTGTCTCTTATTGATATTTCAGGAAAAATAGACAAACAGATTTGATCAATCTATTCATCGTGAAAGCTTTACCAGTATAATGTGCATACATTGATTTTATTTTGTTTTGCTTGTTCCCCGGTGCGAATGCAGCGATATACTGATTTACTAAAATTAATAATACCGGCGATATAAGCCAGTATAAAAAAAAACAAATAAAAATAAATTTAAGATAAAAAAATACTGGTGATATAAGCCAGTATATAAAAAAATAGAAAAAAAAATTAAATAAAAAAATAAGATCAAATTAAATAAATTTAAAATAACAAAGAATACTGGCGATATATGCCAGTAACTAAAATTCTTCATAAGCCTTCGATTAACATGCCTAAACCAGAAAGTGGTAAAAATGATGCGCTAAAACTATTTTACCAATGTTGGCTCTGTTTGATGCAATTTTGTCAAATCAATTCTAAAGAACATAGATGGCTATCATAAAACATCATCATCTGATCACAGATGTCGGCCTAAAGGGCTAGGCACACGTAGCTGATTTCAGGAACTGATTTCAGCATCAGTGGACAAACGATAGCGGTAAGAAAAATTTTGTCGAAAGAAAAATTTATTGCGTAAAATTTTCAAAACAAAAAATCATGGATACAAATAGTCAACTGGTGTTTATTAATGGTTACTGGATTGATCTCAGCTTAGCTCTCAGTTTAATTCTCAGCTTGATAGGGGGTCTTTCACCTCAGATACCTCTAGCTGACTATTTATTTGTATCCCTATTTTTTTTGTGATGATCATGATGGAATTCGGCGCTGATTTGTAAATCGGCTCCGAAAACTAGAAAATTTTTCAACGTCAAATCTACGCTGATTTCTTTTAAAATCGGCGCTGATTTGGAAATCAGTTCCCGAAATCAGCTACGTGTGCCCAGCCCTTAAGGATTGTGACTAGAATACATTTTGCATTTCTAAAGGCCAGTCTCTATTTGGCAGATTCTGCCATTCTGCCATCTTGCAGAAAAAGCAACGTCGAAGGTTGCAGTATCTGCAAACTGCCAATACGGAGCCGGAAAAGATGTCTCCATTGAAATAAAATTTGCAGATTGGCGGTTCAGATTTGCAGAATCAGCCAAATGGAGACTGGCCTTAAGAAGAAAATTAGCGCTATGTGCAAAAAAACAAAGAGATTAGATCCTAGATGAGAAAAGTAAGATATTAGCAGTTTGATTAGAAACAAAAATCTACTATTTTTGTGTTCGGTTGAAGCACAAAAGCTGAAATTTATTTACGAAGCGTTAAACGGGGTGTCACATCAGCACAGAAATTTGCAAATAAAACGAGAGTACTATAAATATCGATATTTTCTGTAGTATCCCTTTGACAACCACGGGGATCCCGCAATAGAGGTATACATAGAATCATCCCAGATACACCGTCCTCGGAGATTTGCGAAGCCTTCAAAGCACCTTTTAACTTTAACGGGAGAGATTTGTCGCATAGCATATTTTGAGTTAATTCTTTATGTCCTGGGTGCCTGTACGAGGCAGAGTTGAGAATCAAGGCCTAGGCAAGGATAAACATTTTTGGAGGAGACAGGCCTGAAATACCTAGCCTTTGTACCAGGTTTGATTTGTAGTTTGGCATCTTCTGCAGCTTATCTGCCCTTTTCTGATTTCCTTTAACACAATTCTTAAAAAAAACTTAGAATGCAGCCCTAATTCAATTTTGGCTGGATATTAAGAGTGAATATTTTGTCAAATAAAGCTTTAAAAGCACTTACACTTTCGCAAAATCTTATTTATACGAAGAAGGATTTTCTGTATTGGCTGAAAATTTTCTGTATTTTCTTTATTGGCTGTAGCCATCCTTGGCTACCTCTACTCTCATCACTTTGATTGATGTGTATGTGTGTTTTCTTTGTCTGTACCATTAAGTGTATGTTTTTCGTTTTTTTTTTCTTTTCTACTGTTTTTTTCGAACAATTTCTGTGTTTATGATGGGTGTACAAATAAATTACTATTATTATTATTATTATTGTCTCTTGGAGTTTTTATAAATTGTAGTCGTGGAATATAAACCAGTTAATTTACTTACTAGCATGTGCTAGAATGTGAACTATGCATGGGTGCCCATATGGGGGAGGGGGAGGTCCCCCCCCTGGCTGAATGATTCTGCCTTATTTTTATATTTTTTGTTCTGAGATTTCTATTATATAGCATTAAAAGTGCCAATTATACGAGGTTTGCCCCCCCCTGGAATTCAGCTTATGGGCCCCCATGGAACTATGCGCTAGAATAGTTAAACATTCTTGACGAGCTGTACTGAAGACGATTCCACGAAATTCTAAATTTGTAACCTACAACCTTGAATAAAAGCACTGTTGCTAACATTAACCACAACATAAATCCAGAGACCACGTAATTAGAAAATTGGTTTCAGAGCTAAAATTTCAGATAAACTTTGACCTAAAATACACGTTGTCCTTTCTTTTTTTGGGCCTATTCATGACAACAATAATGACACTGGTACCCACCAATCTTGGCACACACAGATTAAATCCTTTTGAATCACATTTTAAATCCAATAAAAAAACATATATAAAACGCTGATCGCCAGTTTCCATCGAGTATAGCTCAAGCGAATTTATTTGAATCGGCCTTGTCTTCTCACCTTTTTAGTTCTCGAAAACGTCATTTTTGCACTGGTCTACTTCTAAATGTTCAGAAAACGGCAAGTTAGAGGAGTTGTTAAACGATTTTAACCACTTGACCAACCAGATGACTGAGTGGTTAAGGAGATCTACGTCTTCTGTTAAACTTTAAAACCGTGTGGGGCAAAATAGACATTTCGTTGCTACAGCCGTTTGGACCTTGTCACACCCAAAGATCCTTAATAGCTCCCTAAGATCAACGACTCGCATCTTTTTCGCATAACTTATGAAAATGCCGAAGCGAAAATGAATCTCAATGATTGGTTCTTTACTTTTCGACTAAGATAGGTAGCGGTATCAATAATTGATATAAAATTTCGCCATTTCTTCAAATTGAACTAGCACTAAACATAATTTATTGGTAGCGTTAATGTCAAAGCTGCAAATACCTGCAGAACTCATGCAGGTAACAGACCGTGAGGTAGCACAACTAAGAAGGACGAATTTCACAGGTTTTTTGGCAGTTTTTTCACAGGTTTTGAAAATTTATAGAGGCAACCCTGTATATTGGCTAATTTTCTAGAGGGACGATATAAGTGTCCATTTTTGGCTAATTTGGACACTTTGTCCCTAAAAGTTTTGGCAACCCTGTCTGTGTGTGTTTCGTCTTTATGCGTGTGTCGTCTCTATATGTGTGTCTTTTCTGTGTGTGTGTGTGTCGTCTCTGTGTGTATGTCGTATCTGTGTGTGTGTCATTTCTGTGTTTGTGTCGTCTGTGCGTGTGTGTCGTCTCTGTGTGTGTGTCGTCTCTGTGCGTGTGTAGTCTCTGTGCGTGTGTCGTCTTCGTGTGTGTGTCGTTTCTGTGTTTGTGTCGTCTCTGTGTGTTCTGCCGTCTCTGTATGTGTGTCGTCTCTGTGTGGGGGTCGTCTCTGTGCGTGTGTCGTCTTTATGTGTATGTCGTCTCTGTGTTTGTGTCGTCTCTGTGTGCGTGTCGTCTATGTTTGTATGTCGTCTCTGTGTGTTAGTCGTCTCTTTGTGTGTCAACTCTGTGTCTGATTTGTCTCTGTGTTTGTGTCGTCTCTGTTTGTGTGTCATCTTTGTGTGTGTGTCATCTCTCTGTGTGTGTGTAGTCTCTGTGTGTGTTTCGTCTCTGTGTGTGAGTGTCGTCTCTGTATGTGTGTCGTCTCTGTGTCATCTCTGTGTGTGTCGTCTGTGTGTGTGTCGTCTCTTTGTGTTTGTTGTCTCTGTGTGTGTGTCGTCTCAGTGTGTGTGTCGTTTCTGTTTGTGTGTCGTCTCTCCGTTTGTGTCGTCTCTGTGTGTGTCTTCTGTGTGTGTGTGTCGTTTCTGTTTGTGTGTCATCTCTGTATGTGTGTCGTCTCTGTGTGTGTGTCGTCTCTGTGCGTGTGTCGTCTCTATGTTTGTGTTGACTCTGTGTTTGCGTCATCTCTGTGTGTGAGTCGTCTCTATGCGTGTGTCTTCTCTATTTGTGTGTCTTCTCGGTGTGTGTGTGTCGTCTCTGTGTGTGTGACGTCTCTGTGTGTTTCGTGTCTGTGTGTGTATCGTCTCTGTGCGTGTATTGTCTCTATGTTTGTGTCGTCTCTGTGTGTGTCGTCTCTGTGCGTGTGTCGTCTCTATGTGTGTGTCGTCTCTTTGTTTCTGTTGTCTTTGTGTGTGTGTCGTCTCTGTGCGTGTGTCGTCTTTACGTGTGTGTTGCCTGTGTGTGTGTGTAGTCTCTGTTTGCGTGTCGTCTCTGTTTGTATGTCGTCTCTGTGTGTTAGTTGTCTCTTTGTGTGTGTCGTCTCTGTGTGTGATTCTTCTCTGTGTTTGTGTCGTTTCTGTGTGTGGGTCATCTTTGTGTGTGTGTGTCGTCTCTGTGTGTGTGTCGTACCTGTGTGTGTTTTGTCTCTGTGTGTTTAGTCTCTGTGTGTGTGTGTCATCTCTGTGTGTGTGTCGTCTCTGTGTGTGTTTCGTCTCTGTGTGTTTGTCGTCTCTGTGTGTGTGTCGTCTCTGTGTGTTAGTTGTCTCTGTGTGCGTGTCGTTTCTGTGTGTGATTCGTCTATTTGTTTGTGTCGTGTCCTTGTGTGTGTGTCATCTGTATGTGTGTGTCGTCTGTGTGTGTGTCGTCTCTCGGTGCGTTTCGTCTCTGTGTGTGTGTCGTCTCTGTGTGTTTGTCGTATCTGTGTGTGTGTCGTCTCTTTGTGTCTGTCGTCTTAGTGTGTGTGTGTCGTCTCTGTGCTTGTGTTGTCTTTATGTGTATGTAATTTCTGTGTTTGTGTCGTCTCTGTGTGCGCGTCGTCTATGTTTGTATGTCGTCTCTGTGTGTTAGTCGTCTCTTTGTGTGTCAACTCTGTGTCTGATTTGTCTCTCTGTTTGTGTCGTCTCTGTTTGTGTGTCATCTTTATGTGTGTGTCATCTCTCTATGTGTGTGTGTCGTCTCTTTGTGTGTTTCGTCTCTGCGGGTGAGTGTCGTCTCTGTATGTGTGTCGTCTCTGTGTCGTCTCTGTGTGTGTCGTCTGTGTGTGTGTCGTCTCTTTGTGTTTGTTGTCTCTGTGTGTGTGTCGTCTCAGTTTGTGTGTCGTTTCTGTTTGTGTGTCGTCTCTCTATTTGTGTCGTCTCTGTGTGTGTCTTCTGTGTGTGTGTGACGTTTCTATGTCTGTGTCGTTTCTGTTTGTGTGTCATCTCTGTATGTGTGTCGTCTCTCTGTGTGTGTCGTCTCTGTACGTGTGTCGTCTCTATGTTTGTGTTGACTTTGTGTTTGCGTCGTCTCTGTGTTTGAGTCGTCTCTATGCGTGTGTCATCTCTATTTGTGTGTCTTCTCTGTGTGTGTGTCGTCTCTGTGTGTTTGACGTCTCTGTGTGTTTCGTGTCTGTGTGTGTATCGTCTCTGTGCGTGTATTGTCTCTATGTGTGTGTCGTTTCTGTGTGTGTCGTCTCTTTGTGTGTATCGTCTCTGTGTGTGTGTTGTCTCTGTGTTTCTGTCATCTCTGCGTGTGTCGTCTCTGTGTGGGTCGTCTCTGTGTGTGTCGTCTTTGTTTGTGTTTCGTCTCTGTCTGTGTGTCATCTCTTTGTTTCTGTCGTCTTTGTGTGTTTGTCGTCTCTGCGTGTATGTCGTCTTTGTGCGTGTGTCATCTTTATGTGTGTGTCGTCTCTGTGTGTGTCTCGTCTCTGTGTGCGTGTCGTCTCTGTTTGTATGTCGTCTCTGTGTTTTAGTTGTCTCTTTGTGTGTGTCGTCTCTGTGTGTGATTCTTCTCTGTGCTTGTGTCGTTTCTGTGTGTGTGTCATCTTTGTGTGTGTGTCGTCTCTGTGTGTGTGTCGTACCTGTGTGTGTTTTGTCTCTGTGTGTGTTTTGTCTCTGTGTGTGTGTGTGTCGTTTCTGTGTTTTTGTCATCTCTGTGTGTGTGTCGTGTCTGTGTGTCTGTCGTCTCTGTGTGTGTGTAATCTCTGTGTGTGTGTAGTCTCTGTGTGTGTGTAGTTTCTGTGTGTGTGTCGTCTCTGTGTGTTTGTTGTCTCTGTGTGCGTGTCGTTTCTGTGTGTGATTCGTCTCTTTGTTTGTTTCGTGTCTGTGTGTGTGTCATCTGTATGTGTGTCGTCTCTGTGTGTGTGTCGTCTCTATGTGTGGCGTCTGTGTGTGTGTCGTCTCTTTTTGCTTGTCGTCTCTGTGTGTGTGTCGTGTCAGTGTGTGTGTCGGTTCTGCTTGTGTGTCGTCTCCGTATGTGTATCGTCTCTGTGTGTGTCGTCTCGGTGTGTGTGTTTTCTCTGTGTGTGTGCTTCGCCTCTTTATGTGTGTTCTCTCTATGTGTGTTTCGTCTCTGTGTTTGTTTCGTCTCTGTGTGTGTGTCGTCTCTGTGCGTGTGTCGTTTCTCTTTTGTTTGTGTCGTCTCGGTGTTTGTGTCGTCTCTGCGTCTGTGTCGTCTCTGTGCGTGTGTCGTCTCTATATGTGTGTCGTCTCTATGTGTGTGTTTTCTCTGTGTGTGTTTAGTCTCTGTGCGGGTGTAGTCTCTGTGTGTGTGTCGTCTCTTTGTTTCTGTCGTGTTTGTGTGTTTGTCGTCTCTGCGTGTATGTCGTCTCTGTGCGTGTGTCATCTTTATGTGTGTGTCGTCTCTGTGTGTGTCTCGTCTCTGTGTGCGTGTCGTCTCTGTTTGTATGTCGTCTCTGTGTGTTAGTTGTCTCTGTGTGTGTGTCGTCTCTGTGTGTGATTCTTCTCTGTGCTTGTGTCGTTTCTGTGTGTGTGTGTGTCATCTTTGTGTGTGTGTCGTCTCTGTGTGTGTGTCGTACCTGTGTGTGTTTTGTCTCTGTGTGTGTTTTGTCTCTGTGTGTGTGTGTGTCGTTTCTGTGTGTGTTTCGTCTCTGTGTGTGTTTGTCGTCTCTGTGTGTGTATCGTGTCTGTGCGTGTGTCGTCTCTGTGTTTGTGTCGTCACTCTGTGTGTGTCGTTTATGTGTGTTTGTCGTCTCTGTGTGTTAGTTGTCTCTGTGTGCGTGTCGTTTCTGTGTGTGATTCGTCTCTGTGTTTGTTTCGTGTCTGTGTGTGTGTCATCTGTTTGTGTGTCGTCTCTGTGTGTGTGTCGTCTCTATGTGTGGCGTCTGTGTGTGTGTCGTCTCTTTTTGCTTGTCGTCTCTGTGTGTGTGTCGTGTCAGTGTGTGTGTCGGTTCTGCTTGTGTGTCGTCTCCGTATGTGTATCGTCTCTGTGTGTGTCGTCTCGGTGTGTGTGTTTTCTCTGTGTGTGTGCTTCGCCTCTTTATGTGTGTTCTCTCTATGTGTGTTTCGTCTCTGTGTTTGTTTCGTCTCTGTGTGTGTGTCGTCTCTGTGCGTGTGTCGTTTCTATTTTGTTTGTGTCGTCTCTGTGTTTGTGTCGTCTCTGTGTGTGTGTCGTCTCTGTTCGTGTGTCGTCTCTGTGTGTGTGTCGTCTCTATGTGTGTGTTTTCTCTGTGTGTGTTTAGTCTCTGTGCGGGTGTAGTCTCTGTGTGTCGGCTCTGTGTGTTTGTCGTCATTTTGTGTGCGTCGTCTCTGTGTGTGTATCGTCTGTATGTGTGTCGTCTCTGTGTTTTTGTCGTCTGTGTGTGTGTGTCGTCTATGTGTTTATGTTGCCTGTGTGTGTGTGTGTATCATCTCCGTGTGTTTGTCGTCTCTGAGTGTGTGTCTCGTCTCTGTGTGTGTTTTTTCTCTGTGTGTGTGTCGTTTCTGTGTGTGTGTGTCGTCTCTGTGTTTGTGTCGTTTCTATGTGTGTTTCGTTATTGTGTGGTGTCGTCTCTGTGTCTGTGTGTCGTCTCTTTGTGTGTGTGTCGTCTCTGTTTGTCTGTCGTTTATGTGTGTTTTGTCTCTGTTTGTGTGTCATCTCTGTCTGTGTGTCGTCTCTGTTTTTTTGTCGTCTCTATGTGTTTCTCGTCTCTTTGTGTTTGTCGTCTTTGTGTTTGTTTCGTCTCAGTGTGTGTTTCATCTCTATTTGTGTGTCGTCTCTGTGTGTGTGTCTTCTCTTTTTGTGTTGTCAGTGTGTGTGTGTCATCTCCATGTGTGTGTCGTCTCTGTTTGTGTGTCATCTCTGTATGTGTGTCGTCTCTGTGTGTGTGTCGTATCTGTGCTTGCGTCGTCTCTATGTTTGTGTCGTCTCTGTATTTGCGTCGTCTGTGTTTGTGTGTCGTCTCTATGTGTGTTTCGTCTCTGTGTGTGTGTCGTCTCTGTGTGTGTGTCGTCTGTTTGTCTGTCGTCTCTGTATTTGTGTCGTCTATGTGT
Organism: Artemia sp. Qi Xiang Cuo; assembly: GCF_049724085.1. NCBI lineage: Eukaryota > Metazoa > Arthropoda > Branchiopoda > Anostraca > Artemiidae > Artemia > Artemia sp. Qi Xiang Cuo. The sequence goes on from NW_028297432.1 coordinate 7,109,543, forward strand.
GTGTGTCGTCTCTGTGAGTGTGTCGTCTCCGTGTGTGTGTCGTCTCTGTGTGTGGGTCGTCTATGTGTTTGTGTCGCCTGTATGTGTGTGTGTATCATCTCCGTGTGTGTGTTGTCTCTGAGTGTGTGTCTCGCCTCTGTGTGTGTTTCTTCTGTGTGTGTGTGTCGTCTCTGTGTGTGTGTCGTCTCTTTGTTTGTGTCGTTTCTATGTGTGCTTCGTTATTGTGTGGTGTCGTCTCTGTGTCTCTGTGTCGTCTCTTTGTGTCTGTGTAGTCTCTGTTTGTCTGTCGTTTATGTGTGTTTTGTCTCTGTTTGTGTGTCGTCTCTGTGTGTGTGTCGTCTCTGTTTTTTTTTGTCGTCTCTATGTGTTTGTTGTCCCTTTGTGTTTGTCGTCTTTGTGTGTGTTTCGTCTCAGTGTGTGTGTGTCGTCTCTATTTGTGTGTCGTCTCTGTGTGTGTGTCTTCTCTTTTTGTCTCGTCAGTGTGTGTGTGTCGTCTCTATGTGTGTGTCGTCTCTGTTTGTGTGTCATCTCAGTATGTGTGTCGTCCCTATATGTGTATCGTCTCAGTGCGTGTGTCGTCTCTATGTGTGTGTCGTCTCTATGTTTGCGTCGTCTGTGTTTGTGTCTCATCTCTATGTGTGTTTCGTCTCTGTGTGTGTGTCGTCTCTGTGTTTGGGTCGTTTCTTTGTGTTTTGTCGTCTCTTTGTGTGTGTCGTCTCAGCGTGTGTGTCGTATCTGTTTGTTTGCCGTCTCTGTGTGTGTGTCGTCTCTGTGTGTGTCGTCTGTGTGTGTATGTCGTCTCTGTCTGTGTGTCGTCTCCGTGTGTGTGTCGTCTCTGTGTGTGTCATCTCGGTGGGTGTGTCTTCTCTTTATATGTGTGTGTCAATTCTGTATGTGTGTCCTCTCTGTGTATATGTCGTCTCTATGTGTGTGTCGTCTCTTTGTGTTTTTTCATCTCTGTGTGTGTGTGGTCTCACTGTGTGTGTCGTCTCTGTTTGTTTGTCAAATCTGTGTGTGTGTTGTCTCTGTTTGTATCGTCTGTGTGTGGGTCGTCTCTTTGTGTGTGTCGTCTGTTTGTGTTTGTCGTTTCTGTGTGTGTGTCGTCTCAGTGTGTGTGTCGTCTCTGTTTGTGTGTCGTCTCTTTGTATCCTTTGTCTCTGTGTGTTTTGTCTATGTGTTTGTCGTTTCTGTGTGTGTGTCGTCTCTGTGTGTATGTCGTCTCTGTGTGTTTGTCGTCTCTCTGTGTGTCGTGTCTGTGTTTGTGTTGTCTCTGTGTGTAAGTCATCTCTGTGTGTGTTTCGTCTCTGTGTGTGTGTCGTCTCTGTTTGTGTCTCGTCTCTGTGTGGGTGTCATCTCTGTGCGTGTGTCGTCTCTCTGTGTGTGTCATCTCTGTATGTGTGTCGTCTCTGTATGTGTCGTCTCTATTTGTGTGTCGTCTCTGAGCGTGTGTTGTCTTTATGTATGATTCGTCTCTGTGTGTGTGTCGTCTCTGTGTGCGTGTCGTCTCTGTTTGTATGTTTTCTCTGTGTGTTAGTCGTCTCCTTGTGTGTGTCGTCTCTGTGTGTGATTCATCTCTGTGTTTGTGTCGTCTCTGTGTGTGTGTCATCTTTGTGTGCGTTTCGTCTGTGTGTGTGTGTCGTCTCTGTGTGTGTTTCGTCTCTGTGTGTGTGTCTCTGTGTGTGTCGTCTCTTTGTGTTTTGTCGTCTCTGTGTGTATGTCGTCTCTGTGTGTGTCGTATCTGTGTGTGTGTCGTCTGTGTGTGTGTGTCGTCTATGTGTCTTAGTTGTCTCTGTGTGCGTAACGTTTCTGTGTGTGATTCGTCTATGTGTTTTTGTCGTGTCTGTGTTTGTGTCATCTTTATGCGTGTGTCGTCTGTGTGCGAGTGTCGTATCTGTGTGTGTGTCTTCTCTCTGTATGTGTCATCTCTCTGTGTGTGTCTTCTCTTTGTGTGTGCGTTGTATTTGTGTTTTTGTCGTCTCTGTGTGTTTGTCGTCTCTTTTTGTTTGTCGTCTCTGTGTGTGTTTCTTCTCAGTTTGTGTGGCATCTCTGTGTGTGTGTCATCTCTGTGTGTGTGTCTTCTCTGTTTGTGTCGTCTTTGTGTGTGTGTCGTCTCTATGTATGTGTCGTCTCTGTTTGTGTGTCATCTCTGTATGTGTGTCGTCTCTGTGTTTGTGTCGTCTCTGTGCGTGTATCATCTCTATGTATGTGTCGGCTCTATGTGTTTCATCTCTGTGTGTGTGTCGTCTCTGTGCTCGTGTCATCTCTGTGTGTGTGTGTCGTTTCTGTGTTTGTGTCGTCTGTATGTGTGTTGTCGTCTCTGTTTTTGTGTCGTATATGTGTGTGTGTGTCGTCTCTGTGTGTGTGTCGTCTCTGTGTGTGTCGTCTATATGTGTGTCGTCTCTTTGTGTTTGTCGTCTCTGTGTGTTTGTTGTCTCAGTGTGTGTGTCGTCTCTGTTATTGTGTCATCTCTGTGTGTGTATCGTCTCTGTGTGCGTGTTGTCTTGGTGTGTGTGTCTTCTCTGTGTATGTGTATTTCGCCTCTGTATGTTTGTCCTCTCTATGTGTGAGTCGTCTCTGTGTGTGTTTCGTCTCTGTGTGTGTGTCGTCTCTGTGTTTGTGTCGTCTCTGTGTGTGTGTCGTCTCCGTGTGTGTGTCGCCTCTGTGCGTGTATCATCTTTGTGTGTGTGTTGTCTCTGTGTGTGTTGTCTCTCTTTGTGTGTCGTCTGTGTTTATATCGTCTCTTTGTGTGTTTCTTATCTGTGTTTGTTTTTTCTCTGTGTGTGTGTCGTCTCTGTGTGTGTGTGTCGTCTCTGTGTTTGTTTCGTCTCTTTGTGTGTGTAATCTCTGTGCATGTGTCGTCTCTATTTGTTTTTCGTCTCTGTGTGTCGTGTATGTGTTTTGTGTCGTCTCTGTGTGTGTGTCATCTCTGTACATGTGTCGTCTCTGTGCGTGAGTCGTCTCTATGGGTGTGTCGTCTCTGTGTGTTTGTCGTCTCTGTGCGTGTGTCGTCTCTGTGCGTGTGTCGTCTCTGTGTGTGAGTCGTGTATGTGTTTGTGTTGTCTGTGTGCGTGTTGTCTCTCTGTGTGTGTTGTCTCTGAGTGTGTGTCGTATCTTTGTGTGTTTCTTCTTTGTCTGTTTGCAGTCTCTGTGTGTCTGTCGTCTCTGTGTTTGTGTCATCTCTATGTGTCTCTCAATATTGTCTGTGTGTCGTCTTTGTGTGTGTGTGTCGTCTCTGTTTGTGTGTCGTTTATGTGTGTTTCGTTTCTGTTTGTATGTTTGTGTCCTCTCTGTGGGTTTGTCGTCTCTCTGTGTGTGTTGTCTCTGAGTGTGTGTCGTCTCTGTTTGTTTGTCGTCTCCCTGTGTGTGTCGTCTCTGTATGTGTGTCGTCTCTGTGTGTGTATCGTCTGTTTGTGTTAGTTGTCTCTGTGTGCGTGTCATTTCTGTGCGTCATTTGTCTATGTGTTTGTGTCGTGTCTGTGTTTATGTCATCTGTATGTGTGTGTCGTCTGTGTGCGTGTGTCGTCTTTGTGTGTGTGTCTTCTCTCTGTGTGTGTCATCTCTCTGTGTTTGTCGTCTCTGTGTGTGTATTGTCTCTGTGTTTTGGTCATCTCTGCATGTTTGTCGTCTCTTTGCGTTTGTCGTCTCTGTGTGTGTTTCGTATCAGTGTGTGTCGTCTCTATGTGTGTGTCTTCTCTGTGTGTGCCGTCAGTGGGTGTGTCTCGTCTCTATGTGTGTGTCGTCTCTGTTTGTGTGTCATCTCTGTATGTGTGTCGTCTCTGTGTGTGTTTCGTCTCTGTGTGTTTTTCGTCTCTGTGCGTGTGTCGTCTTTATATTTTTCTGGTCTCTTTGTGTTTTGTTGTGTCTGTGTGTGTGTCGTCTCTGTGTGTGTGTCGTCTCTGTGTGTGTCGTTTTTGTTTGTGTGTCGTCTCTGTTTGTGTTTGTCGTCTCTGTGTGTGTGTTTTCTCAGTGTGTGTGTCGTCTCTGTGTTTGTGTCGTCTCTGTGTGTGTGTCGTCTCCATGTGTGTTTTGTCTCTCTGTGTGTATCGTTTCTGTCTGTGTGTTGTCTCTGTGTTTATTTCGTCTCTTTGTGTGTGTCGTATCTGTGTGTGTGTCGTCTGTGTGTGCGTGTTGTCTCTGTGTTTGTGTTGTGTCTGTGTGTGTGTCCTCTCTGTGTGTGTGTGTCGTCTCTGTGTGTGTGTCGTCTCTGTGCGTGTGTTGTCTCTATTTGTGTGCCGTCTGTGTGTGTGTGTCGTCTCTGTGTTTGTGACGTCTCTGTGTGTGTGTCGTCTCTGTGCTTGTGTCGTCTCTGTGCGTGTGTTGTCTCCATGTGTGTGTTGTCTCTGTGTGTGTAACGTCTCTGTGTGTTTTTCTTCTGTGTTAGAGTGTCAGCTCTGTGTGTGTGTTGTCCTTGTGTGTGTCTCGTCTGTGTGTGTCGTCTGTATGTGTTTTGTATCTGTGTCTGTATCTGTGGGTTTGTCGTCTCTGTGCGTTTGTCGTCTCTGTGTGTGAGTCGTCTTTGTGTATGTGTTGTCTGTGTGTATGTGTCGTTTCTGTTTGTGTGTCGTCTCTGAGTGTGTGTCGTCTCTGTGTGTGTTTCTTCTGTGTGTGTGTCGTCTTTGTGTGTGTATCGTCTCTGTGCTTGTTTCGTCTCTATGTGTGTTTCTTTATTGTGTTTGTGTCGTCTCTGTGTTTGCGTCGTCTGTGTTTGTGTGTCGTCTCTATGTGTGTTTCGTCTCTGTGTGTGTGTCGTCTCTGTGTGTGTATCGTCTGTTTGTCTGTCGTCTCTGTTTTTGTGTCGTCTGTGTGTGTGTGTCGTCTCTGTGCGTGTGTCGTCTCCGTGTGTGTGTCGTCTCTGTGTGTGGGTCGTCTATGTGTTTGTGTCGCCTGTATGTGTGTGTGTATCATCTCCGTGTGTGTGTTGTCTCTGAGTGTGTGTCTCGCCTCTGTGTGTGTTTCTTCTGTGTGTGTGTGTCGTCTCTGTGTGTGTGTCGTCTCTTTGTTTGTGTCGTTTCTATGTGTGTTTCGTTATTGTGTGGTGTCGTCTCTGTTTGTGTGTCGTCTCTTTGTATCCTTTGTCTCTGTGTGTTTTGTCTATGTGTTTGTCGTTTCTGTGTGTGTGTCGTCTCTGTGTGTGTGTCGTCTCTGTGTGTGTGTCGTCTCTGTGTGTTTGTCGTCTCTGTGTGTGTCGCGTCTGTGTGTGTGTTGTCTCTGTGTGTAAGTCATCTCTGTGTGTGTTTCGTCTCTATGAGTGTGTCGTCTCTGTGTGTGTCCCGTTTCTGTGTGTGTGTCATCTCTCTGCGTCTGTCGTCTCTATGTTTGTTTCGTCTCTGTATGTGTGTCGTCTCTGTATGTGTCGTCTCTATTTGTGTGTCGTCTCTGAGCGTGTGTTGTCTTTATGTATGATTCGTCTCTGTGTGTGTGTCGTCTCTGTGTGCGTGTCGTCTCTGTTTGTATGTTTTCTCTGTGTGTTAGTCGTCTCCTTGTGTGTGTCGTCTCTGTGTGTGATTCATCTCTGTGTTTTTGTCGTCTCTGTGTGTGTGTGTCATCTTTGTGTGCGTTTCGTCTGTGTGTGTGTGTCGTCTCTGTGTGTGTTTCGTCTCTGTGTGTGTGTCTCTGTGTGTGTCGTCTCTTTGTGTTTTGTCGTCTCTGTGTGTATGTCGTCTCTGTGTGTGTCGTATCTGTGTGTGTGTCGTCTGTGTGTGTGTGTCGTCTATGTGTCTTAGTTGTCTCTGTGTGCGTAACGTTTCTGTGTGTGATTCGTCTATGTGTTTTTGTCGTGTCTGTGTTTGTGTCATCTTTATGCGTGTGTCGTCTGTGTGCGAGTGTCGTATCTGTGTGTGTGTCTTCTCTCTGTATGTGTCATCTCTCTGTGTGTGTCTTCTCTTTGTGTGTGCGTTGTATTTGTGTTTTTGTCGTCTCTGTGTGTTTGTCGTCTCTTTTTGTTTGTCGTCTCTGTGTGTGTTTTCTTCTCAGTTTGTGTGGCATCTCTGTGTGTGTGTCATCTCTGTGTGTGTGTCTTCTCTGTTTGTGTCGTCTTTGTGTGTGTGTCGTCTCTATGTATGTGTCGTCTCTGTTTGTGTGTCATCTCTGTATGTGTGTCGTCTCTGTGTGTGTGTCGTCTCTGTGCGTGTATCATCTCTCTGTTTGTGTCGTCTCTGTGTGTTGCGTCGTCTGTGTGTGTGTCGTCTCTGTGTTTGTGTCATCTCTGTGGGTGTGTTTCGTCTGTGTGTTTGTGTCGTCTCTTTGTGTTTTGTCGTCTCTGTGTGTCTGTCGTCTCTGTGTGTGTCGTCTCTCTGTGTGTGTCGTCTCTGTGTGTGTCGTCTATATGTGTGTCGTCTCTTTGTGTTTGTCGTCTCTGTGTGTTTGTTGTCTCAGTGTGTGTGTCGTCTCTGTTTGTGTGTCATCTCTGTGTGTGTATCGTCTCTGTGTGCGTGTTGTCTTGGTGTGTGTGTCTTCTCTGTGTATGTGTATTTCGCCTCTGTATGTTTGTCCTCTCTATGTGTGAGTCGTCTCTGTGTGTGTGTCGTCTCTGTGTGTGTGTCGTCTCTGTGTTTGTGTCGTCTCTGTGTGTGTGTCGTCTCCGTGTGTTTGTCGCCTCTGTGCGTGTATCATCTTTGTGTGTGTGTTGTCTCTGTGTGTGTTGTCTCTCTTGGTGTGTCGTCTGTGTTTATATCGTCTCTTTGTGTGTTTCTTATCTGTGCGTGTTTTTTCTCTGTGGGTGTCGTCTCTGTGTATTTGTCTTCTCTCTTTGTGTCTCGTCTCTGTGTTTGTTTTGTCTCTGTGTGTGTGTGTCGTCTCTGTGTGTGTGTGTCGTCTCTGTGTTTGTTTCGTCTCTTTGTGTGTGTCATCTCTGTGCATGTGTCGTCTCTATTTGTTTTTCGTCTCTGTGTGTCGTGTCTGTGTTTTGTGTCGTCTCTGTGTGTGTGTCATCTCTGTACATGTGTCGTCTCTGTGCGTGAGTCGTCTCTATGGGTGTGTCGTCTCTGTGTGTTTGTCGTCTCTGTGCGTGTGTCGTCTCTGTGTGTGAGTCGTGTATGTGTTTGTGTTGTCTGTGTGCGTGTTGTCTCTCTGTGTGTGTTGTCTCTGAGTGTGTGTCGTCTCTTTTTGTATGTCGTCTCTTTGTGTGTCGTCTCTGTGTGTGTGTCGTCTCTATTTTTGTGTCGTCTCTTTGTGTAAGTCGTATCTCTTTGTGTGTCGTGTCTGTGTGTGTGTCGTCTCTGTGTGTGTGTCTTCTCTGTGTGTTAGTTGTCTCTGTGTGCGTGTCATTTCTGTGCGTCATTTGTCTATGTGTTTGTGTCGTGTCTGTGTTTATGTCATCTGTATGTGTGTGTCGTCTGTGTGCGTGTGTCGTCTTTGTGTGTGTGTCTTCTCTCTGTGTGTGTCATCTCTCTGTGTTTGTCGTCTCTGTGTGTGTATTGTCTCTGTGTTTTGGTCATCTCTGCATGTTTGTCGTCTCTGTTTGCGTTTGTCGTCTCTGTGTGTGTTTCGTATCAGTGTGTGTCGTCTCTATGTGTGTGTCTTCTCTGTGTGTGCCGTCAGTGGGTGTGTCTCTGTCTCTATGTGTGTGTCGTCTCTGTTTGTGTGTCATCTCTGTATGTGTGTCGTCTCTGTGTGTGTTTCGTCTCTGTGTGTTTTTCGTCTCTGTGCGTGTGTCGTCTTTATATTTTTCTGGTCTCTTTGTGTTTTGTTGTGTCTGTGTGTGTGTCGTCTCTGTGTGTGTGTCGTCTCTGTTTGTGTCGTTTTTGTGTGTGTGTCGTCTCTTTTTGTGTTTGTCGTCTCTGTGTGTGTGTTTTCTCAGTGTGTGTGTCGTCTCTGTGTTTGTGTCGTCTCTGTGTGTGTGTCGTCTCCATGTGTGTTTTGTCTCTCTGTGTGTATCGTTTCTGTGTGTGTGTTGTCTCTGTGTTTTTATCGTCTCTTTGTGTGTGTCGTATCTGTGTGTGTGTCGTCTGTGTGTGCGTGTTGTCTCTGTGTTTGTGTTGTCTCTGTGTGTGTGTCGTCTCTGTGTGTGTGTGTCGTCTCTGTGTGTATGTCGTCTCTGTGCGTGTGTTGTCTCTCTTTGTGTGCCGTCTGTGTGTGTGTGTCGTCTCTGTGTTTGTGACGTCTCTGTGTGTGTGTCGTCTCTGTGCGTGTGTCGTCTCTGTGCGTGTGTTGTCTCCATGTGTGTGTTGTCTCTGTGTGTGTAACGTCTCTGTGTGTTTTTCTTCTGTGTTAGAGTGTCAGCTCTGTGTGTGTGTTGTCCTTGTGTGTGTCTCGTCTGTGTGTGTCGTCTGTATGTGTTTTGTATCTGTGTCTGTGTTGTATCTGTGGGTTTGTCGTCTCTGTGCGTTTGTCGTCTCTGTGTGTGAGTCGTCTTTGTGTATGTGTTGTCTGTGTGTATGTGTCGTTTCTGTTTGTGTGTCGTCTCTGTGTGTGTGTCGTCTCTGTGTGTGTTTCTTCTGTGTGTGTGTCGTCTTTGTGTGTGTATCGTCTCTGTGCTTGTTTCGTCTCTATGTGTGTTTCTTTATTGTGTTTGTGTCGTCTCTGTGTCTGTGTGTCGTCTCTGTGTGTGTATGTCATCTCTGTTTGTGTTTCGTTTATATGTGTTTCGTCTCTGTTTGTGTGTCGTCTCTTTGAGTGAGTTTTTTCTGTGTTTGTGTCGTTTCTGCGTGTGTGTCGTCTCTGTGTGTGTGTCGTCTCTGTGCGTGTGTCGTCTCTATGTTTGTATCGTCTCTGTGTGCGCGTTGTCTCTATGTGTGTGTTGTCTCTGTTTGTGTGTCGTCTCTGTGTGTGTCGTCTCTGAGTGTGTGTCGTCTCTGTGTGTGTTTCTTCTCTGTGTTTGTGTCGTGTCTCTGTGTGTGTGTCGTCTCTGTGTTTGTGTTGTCTCTATGTGTGTTTCGTTATTGTGTGTGTGTCGTGTCTGTGTCTGTGTGTCGTATCTGTGTGTGTGTGTGTGTCGTCTCTGTTTGTGTGTCGTATATGTGTTTGTGTTGTCTCTGCGTGTGTGTCGTCTCTGTGTGTATATCGTCTCTGTGTGTGTCCTCTCTGAGTGTGTGTCGTCTCTGTGTGTTAGTTATCTCTGTGTGCGTGTAATTTCTGTGTGTGATTCATCTATGTGTTTGTGTCGTGTGTCTGTTTTTGTCATCTGTATGTGTGTGTCGTCTGTGTGCGTATGTCGTCTCTGTGTGTGTCTTTTCTCTGTGTGTGTCATCTCTCTGTGGGTTTCGTCTCTGTGTGTGTGTTGTCTCTGTGTTTTGTCGTCTGTGTATGTGTCGTCTCTGTGTTTGTGTCGTCTCTGTGTGTGTGTCGTCTCTGTGCGTGTGTCGTCTTACTGCGTGTGTCGTCTTACTGCGTGTGTCGTCTCTATGTGTGTGTTGTCTCTGTGTGTAAGTCGTCTCTTTGTATTTGTCGTCTCTTTGTGTGTGTCGTCTCTGTGCGTCTGTCGTCTCTGTGTTTGAGTCGTCTATGTGTTTGTGTTGTCTGTGTGTGTGTGTCGTCTCTCTATGTGTGTCGTCTCTGAGTGTGTGTCGTATCTGTGTGTGTTTCTTCTCTGTGTTTGTGTCGTGTCTGTGTGTGTGTGTCGTCTCTGTGTTTGTGTCGTCTCTATGTGTGTTTCGTTATTGTGTGTGTGTCGTGTCTGTGTCTGTGTGTCGTATCTGTGTGTGTGTGTCGTCTCTGTTTGTGTTTCGTATTTGTGTTTGTGTTGTCTCTGCGTGTGTGTCGTCTCTGTGTGTATATCGTCTCTGTGTGTGTCGTCTCTGAGTGTGTGTCGTCTCTGTGTGTTAGTTATCTCTGTGTGCGTGTAATTTCTGTGTGTGATTCATCTATGTGTTTGTGTCGTGTCTCTGTTTTTGTCATCTGTATGTGTGTGTCGTCTGTGTGCGTATGTCGTCTCTGTGTGTGTCTTTTCGCTGTGTGTGTCATCTCTCTGTGTGTTTCGTCTCTGTGTGTGTGTTGTCTCTGTGTTTTGTCGTCTGTGTGTGTTTGTCGTCTCTTTGTGTTTGTCGTCTCTGTGTGTGTTTCGTCTCAGTGAGTGTGTCGTCTCTATGTTTGTGTCGTCTCTGGGTGTGTGTTGTCTCTGTGTTTGTCTCGTCTCTTTGTGTTTTGTCGTCTCTCTGTGTGTGTGTCGTCTCTGTGTGTGTCGTTTCTGTTTGTGTGTCGTCTCTGTGTGTGTGTGTTGTCTCTGTTTGTTTGTCGTCTCTGTGTGTGTGTCTCGTATGTGTGTGTCGTCTGTGTGTGTGTGTCGTCTTCTTTTGTTTGTCGTTTCTGTGTGTATATCATCTCAGTTTGTGTTTTGTCTCTGTTTGTTTGTCGTGTCTGTGTGTTTATCGTCTCTGTCTGTGTCATCTCGGCGCGTGTGTCTTCTCTGTGTGTGTGTGTGTCGTCTCTGTGTGTGTGTCGTCTCTGTGTGTGTGTGTCATATCCGTGTGTGTGTCGTCTCTGTTTGTGTGTCGTCTTTGTGTGTGTGTTGTCTCTGTGTGTGTGCCGTCTCTGTGTGTGTGTCGTCTTTGTTTTTATATGGTCTCGTTGTGTTTGTCGTCTATATTTGTGTGTCGTCTGTGTGTGTGTGTTGTCTCTGTGTTTGTGTCGTCTCTGTGTGTGTGTGTCGTCTCTGTGCGTGTGTCGTCTCTATGCGTGTGTCGTTTCTGTTTGTGTGTGTGGTCTCTGTTTGTGTGTCGTTTATGTGTGTTTCGTATCTGTTTGTGTGTTGTTTCTGTGTGTTTGTCGTTTCTGTGGGTGTGTCATCTCTGTTTGTGTGTCATCTCAAAGTGTGTGTCGTCCCTGTGTGTGTGTCTTCTCTATGTGTGTGTCGTCTCTTTGTGTGTGTTGTTTCTGCGTTTGTGTCGTTTCTGTGTGTGTTTCTTGTCTGTGTGTGTGTCGTCTCTGTGTGTGTGTGTGTGTCGTCTCTATGTTTGTTTCGTCTGTATTTGTGTTTCGTTATTGTGTGTGTGTCATCTCTGTGTGTGTGTTGTCTGTGTGTTTGTGTGTCGTCTCTATGTTTGTGTTGTCTCTGTGTGTGTGTCATCTCTGTGTGTGTCGTCTGTGTGCGTGTGTTGTCTCTTTGTGTGTGTCGTCTCTGTGTTTGTGTCTTCGTGTCGCCTCTGTATGTGTGCCCTTTCTATTTGTGTGTCGTCTCTGTGTGTGTGTCGTCTCTTTGTGTGTGTCGTCTTTTCGTGTGTGTTGTCTCTCTGTATGTGTCGTCTCTGTGTGTGTGTCGTCTCTGTGTTTTTATCGTCTCTTTGTGTGTGTCGTATCTGTGTGTGAGTCGTCTCCGTGTGTGTTTCGTCTCTTTGTGTGTGTCGTCTTTGTGTGTGTGTGTCGTCTCTGTGTGTGTTTCATCTCTGTGCGTGTGTCGTCTCTGTGTGTGTGTCGTCTCAATTTGTGTGTCGTCTGTGTATGTGTGTCGTCTCTGTGTTTGTGTCATCTGTGTGTGTGTATGTGTCGTCTCTGTGCGTGTGTCGCCTCTGTGCATGTGTCGTCTCTTTGTGTTTGTCGTCTCTGTGTGTGTTTCGTCTTTGTATGTGTGTCGTCTCTGTGCGGGTGTCGTCTCTTTGTGTTTGTCGTCTCTGTGTGTGTTTCGTCTTTGTATGTGTGTCGTCTCTGTGCGTGTGTCATCTCTATTTGTGTGTCGTCTGTGTGTGTGTCGTCTCTTTGTGTGTGTCGTCTCTTTTTGTTTGTCGTCTCTGTGTGTTTTTCGTCTTTTTATGTGTTTTGTCTCTGTGCGTGTGTCGTCTCTATTTTTGTGTCGTCTGTGTATGTGTCATCTCTGTGTTTGTGTCGTCTCTGCGTGTGTGTCGTCTTTGTGCGTGTGTCGTCTTACTTCGTGTGTCGTCTTACTGCGTGTGTCGTCTCTATGTGTTTGTTGTCTCTGTGAGTGAGTCGTCTCTTTGTGTTTGTCGTCTCTTTGGATGTGTCGTCTCTGTGCGTCTGTCGTCTCTGTGTTTGAGTCGTCTATGTGTTTTTGTTGTCTGTGTGTGTGTGTGTCGTCTCTATATGTGTGTCGTCTCTGAGTGTGTGTCGTCTCTGTGTGTGTTGCTTCTCTGTGTTTGTGTCGTGTCTGTGTGTGTGTGTCGTCTCTGTGTTTGTGTCGTCTCTATGTGTGTTTCGTTATTGTGTGTGTGTCGTGTCTGTGTCTGTGTGTCGTATCTGTGTGTGTGTGTGTCGTATCTGTTTGTGTGTCGTATATGTGTTTGTGTTGTCTCTGCGTTTGTGTCGTCTCTGTGTGTATATCGTTCTGTGTGTGTCGTCTCTGAGTGTGTGTCGTCTCTGTGTGTTAGTTATCTCTGTGTGCGTGTAATTTCTGTGTGTGATTCGTCTATGTGTTTGTGTCGTATATGGTCTTTTTGTGTTTGTCGTATCTGTGTGTGTGTCGTCTATATTTGTGTGTCGTCTGTGTGTGTGTCATCTATGTGTTTGTGTCGTCTCTGTGTGTTTGTCGTCTCTGTGTGTTTGTTGGCTCTGTGGGTGTGTCGTCCATGTGTGTGTTGTTTCTGTGTTTGTGTTGTTTCTGTGTGTGTGTCGTCTCTGTTTTTGTGTCGGCTCTGCGTGTATGTCGTCTCTGTGTGTCTATCGTCTGTGTGTCATCTTTATGTTTGTGTCGTCTCTGTGTGTGTTTCGTCTTTCTGTGTGTGTTGTCTCTGTTTGTGTGTCGTTTCTGTGTGTGTGTGTGTGTTTTTGTCATCTCTGTGTGTGTGTCGTCTCTCTGCGTGTGTGTCATCCCAGTGTGTGTCTTCTTTATGTGTGTGTCGTCTCTGTGTGTGTGTTGTTTCAGTGTATGAGTCGTTTCTGTGTGTGTGTCGTCTCTGTGTTTTTGTCGTCTCTGTGTGTATGTCGTCTCTGTATGTGTGTCGTCTGTGTGGGTGTTTCGTCTCTATGTTTGTGTCGTCTCTGTGTATGTGTCGTCTCTGTCTGTGTGTCGTCTCTGTGTTTGTGTCGTCTCTGTGTGTGTGTCGTCTCTATGTGTGTGTCGTCTCTGTGTGTGTTTCGTCTCTGTGTGTGTCGTCTGTGTGTGTATATCGTCTCTTTGTGTTTGTCGTCTCTGTGTGTGTTTTGTCTCAGTGTGTATGTTGTCTATATTTGTGTGTCATCTCTGTGTGTGTATCGTCTCTGTGTGTGTCATCTCGGTGTGTGTGTCTTCTCTCTGTGTGTGTTTCGCCTCTGTATGTGTGTCCTCTCTATGTGTTTGTCGTCTCTGTGTGTGTGTCTTCTCTTTGTGTGTCGTCTCTGTGTTTGTGTCGTCTCTATGTGTGTCGTCTCCGTGTGTGTGTCGTCTCCGTGTGTGTATCGTCTTTGTGTGTGTGTTGTCTCTGTGTGTGTGACGTCTCTGTGTTTATATCGTCTCTTTGTGTGTGTCGTATCTGTGTGTGTTTCTTCTCTTTGTGTTTATCTTCTCTGTTTAAGTGTCGTCTCTGTGTTTGTGTTGTCTCTGTGTGTGTGTTGTCTGTGTGTGTGTGTCGTCTCTATGTGTGTGTCATCTCTGTGTGTGTGTTGTCTCTGTGTGTGTGTCGTCTCTATTTGTGTGTCGTCTGTGTGTGTGTCGTATCTTTGTATGTGTAGTCTTTTTGTGTGTGTCGTCTCTGTGCGTTTGTCGTCTCTGTGCGTGTGTCTTCTCTATGTGTCTGTTGTATTTGTGTGTGTGCCGTCTCTGTGTGTTTGTCACCTCTGTGTATGTGTCGTCACTGTGTGTGTGTCGTCTCTATGGGTTTGTCGCCTCTCTGTGTGTTCGTCGTCTCTGTTCTTGTGTCGTTTCTGTGAGTGTGTGGTATCTGTGTGTGTGTCGTCTCTGTGTTTGTGTCGTCTCTATGTGTGTTTCGTTATTGCGTGTGTGTCGTCTCTGTGTCTGTGTGTCGTCTCTGTTTGTGTGTCGCTTATGTGTGTTTCGTCTCTATTTGTGTGTTGTTTCTGTGTGTTTGTCGTTTCTGTGTGTGTGTCATCTCTATTTGTGTGTCGTCTCAAAGTGTGTGTCGTCCCTGTGTGCGTGTCTTGTCTATGTGTGTGTCGTCTCTTTGTGTTTGTTGTTTCTGTGTTTGTGTCGTTTCTGTGTGTGTTTCTTCTCTGTGTGTGTCGTCTCTGTGTGTGTGTGTCGTCTCTGTGTTTGTTTCGTCTCTATGTGTGTTTTGTTGTTGTGTGTGTGTCGTCTCTGTGTCTTTGTGTTTTCTCTCTGTGTGTGTATCGTCTCTGTTTGTGTGTCGTTTATTTGTTGGTCGTCCCTGTGTGTTTGTCTTCTCTATGTGTGTGTCGTCTCTTTGTGTGTTTGTTCTTTCTGTGTTTGTGTCGTTTCATTGTGTGTGTCGTCTCTGTATTTGTGTCATCTCTGTGTGTATGTCGTCTCTGTGTGTATGTCGTCTCTGTGTGTGTGTCGTCTGTGTGTGTTTGTCGTATCTATGTTTGTGTTGTCACTGTGTGTGTGTCGTCTCTGTGTGTGTGTCGTCTCTTTGTGTGTGTCATTTCTGTGTGGGTGTCTTCTCTGTGTTTGTGTCATCTCTGTCGTCTCTGTGCGTGTGTCGTCTCTTTTTGTGTGTCGTTTGTGTGTGTGTCGTCTCTATGTGTGTTTCGTCTCTTTTTTTTGTCGTCTCTGTGTGTGTTTCGTCTTTTTATGTGTGTCGTCTCTGTGCGTGTGTCGTCTCTATTTGTGTGTCGTCTGTGTATGTATCGTCTCTGTGTTTGTGTCGTCTCTGTGTGTGTGTCGTCTCTGTGCGTGTGTCGTCTTACTGCTTTTGTCGTCTCTATGTGTGTGTTGTATCTGTGTGTGTGTTGTCTCTGTGTGTTTGTCGTCTCTGTATGTGTGTCGGCTCTGTATGTGTGTCGTCCATGCGTGTGTTGTTTCTGTTTTTGTGGTGTTTCTGTGTGTGTGTCGTGTCTGTGTGTGTTCTCTCGGTGTGTGTGTCTTGTCGCCTCCGTATGTGTGTCATCTGTGTGTTTGTCGTCTCTATGTTTGTTTCGTCTCTGTTTGTGTGTCGTGTTTCTGTGTGTGTTGTCTCTATTTGTTTGTCGTTTCTGTGTGTTTGTCATCTCTGTGTGTTTATCGTCTCAAAGTGTGTGTCATCCCTTTGTGTGTGTCTTCTCTATGTGTGTGTCGTTTCTTTGTATGTGTTGTTTCTGTGTATGAGTCGTATCTGTGTGTGTGTCGTCTCTGTGTTTTTGTAGTCTCTGTGTGTATGTTGTCTCTTTGTGTGTGTCGTCCGTGTGGGTTTGTCGTCTCTATGTTTGTGTCGTCTCTGTGTATGTGTCGTCTCTGTCTGTGTGTCGTCTCTGTGTTTGTGTCGTCTCAGTGTGTGTGTCGTCTCTGTTTGTGTTTCATCTCTGTGTGTGTATCGTCTCTGTGTGTGTCGTCTCTGTGTTTGTGTCGTCTCTGTGTGTGTCGTCTCCGTGTGTGTGTCGTCTCCGTGTTTGTTTCTTCTCTGTGTTTATATAGTCTCTTTGTGTGTGTCGTATATGTGTGTGTGTCGTCTCTCTGTGTGTGTGTCGTCTCTTTGTGTTAGTCTTATCTCTTTGTGTGTCTTCTCTGTATGTGTGTGTTGTCTGTGTGTGTGTTTCGTCTCTGCGTGTGTGTTTCGTCTCTTTGTGTGTGTCTTCTCTGTGTGTGTCGTCTCTGCGCGTGTGTCGTCTCTTTTTGTGTGTCGTCTGTGTGTGTATCGTGTCTGTGTTGTGTCGTCTCTGTGTGTTTGTCGTGTCTGTGCGTGTGTCGTCTCTGTATGTGTGTCGTTTCTATTTGTGTGTTGTCTCTGTATGTGTGTGCCGTCTCTGTGTGTTTGTCATCTCTGTGCGTGTGTCGGCTCTGTGTGTGTGTTGTTCGTGTGTGCGTGTCGTCTCTGCGTGTGTGTCGTCTGTATGTGTGTTGTCTCTGTGTTTGTGTCGTCTCTGTGTGTTTGACGTCTCTGTTTGTGTGTCGTCTCTGTGCGTCTGTCGTCTCTGTGTTTAAGTCGTCTATGTGTTTGTGTTGTCTGTGTGTCTGTGTCGTCTCTCTGTGTGTGTCGTCTCTGAGTGTGTGTCGTCTCCGTGTGTGTTTCTTCTCTGTGTATGTGTCGTCTTTGTGTGTGTGTCGTCTCTGTGTTTGTGTCGTCTCTATGTGTGTTTCGTTATCGTGTGTGTGTCGTGTCTGTGTGTGTGTGTCGTCTGTGTGTGTGTGTGTGTCGTCTCTGTGTGTGTGTCGTATATGTGTGTGTGTTGTCTCTGTGTGTGTGTCACCTCTGTGTGTATATTGTCTCTGTGTGTGTCGTCTCTCTGTGTGTGTCGTCTCTCCGTGTTAATTGTCTCTGTGTGCGTGTCTTTTCTGTGTGTGATTCGTCTATGTGTTTGTGTCGTGTCTCTGTTTTGTCATCTGTATGTGTGTGTCTTCTCTCTGTGTGTGTCATCTCTCTGTGTGTGTCGTCCCTGTGTGTGTGTTGTCTCTGTGTTTTTGTCGTCTGTGTGTGTTTGTCGTCTCTTTGTGTTTGTCGTCTCTGTGTGTGTTTCGTCTCCATGTGTGTGTAGTCTCTATGTTTGTGTCGTCTCTGTGTGTATGTCGTCTCTGTGTGTGTGTCGTCTCTTTGGGTTTTGTCGTCTCTCTGTGTGTGTCGTCTTAGTGTGTGTGTCGTCTCTGTTTGTGTGTCGTCTCTGTATGGATGTGTCGTATCTGTGTGTGTCTTCTGTGTGTGTGTCGTCTCCTTGTGTTTTTCGTCTCTGTGCGTATTTCGTCTCAGTGTGTGTGTCGTCTCTGTTTGTTTGTCGTCTCTGTGTGTGTATCGTCTCTGTCTGTGATGTCTCGGTGCGTATGTCTTCTTTGTGTGTGTGTGTGTCGCCACTGTATGTGTGTCCTCTCTATGTGTGTGTCGTCTCTGTGCGTGTGTCGTCTCTGTGTGTGTGTCCTCTTTGTGTGTGTATCGTCTCTGTGAGTGTGTCATCTCCGTGTGTGTGTCGTCTCTGTGTGTGTATCGTCTTTGTTTGTGTGTTGTCTCTGTGTGTTTGCCGTCTCTGTGTGTGTGTGTGTCATCTCTGTGTTTATATGGTCTCCTTGTGTTTGTCGTATCTGTGTGTGTGTCGTCTCTATTTGTGTGTCGTCTGTGTGTGTGCTGTCTCTGTGTTTGTGTCGTCTCTGTGTGTTTGTCGTCTCTGTGTGTGTGTCGGCTCTGTGTGTTTGTCGTCTATGTTTGTGTTGTTTCTGAGTTTGTGTTGTTTCTGTGTGTGTGTCGTCTCTGTTTTTGTGTCGACTCTGCGTGTGTCGTCTCTGTGTGTGTGGCGTCTGTGTGTCGTCTCTATGTTTGTATCGTCTGTGTGTGTGTCGTCTTTCTGTGTCTGTTGTCTCTGTTTGTTTGTCGTTTCTGTGTGTGTGTCATCTCTGTGTGTGTGTCGTCTCAAAGTGTGTGTCATCCCTGTGTGTGTGTCTTATCTATGTGTGTGTCGTCTCTTTGTGTGTGTTTTTTCTGTGTATGAGTCGTTTCTGTGTGTGTTTTTTCGCTGTGTTTTTGTCGGGTCTGTGTGTATGTCGTCTCTGTGTGTGTGTCGTCTGTGTGGGTGTGTCGTCACTAAGTTTGTGTCGTCTCTGTGTATGTGTCGTCTCTGTCTGTGTGTCATCTCTGTGTGTGTCGTCTCTGTGTGTGTCGACTGTTTGTGTATATCGTCTCTTTGTTTTTTTCTTCTCTGTGTGTGTTTTGTCTCAGTGTGTATGCCGTCTCTGTTTGTGTGTCATCTCTATGTGTTTATCGTTCCTGTGTGTGTCGTCTCGGTGTGTGTGTCTTCTCTGTGTGTATGTTTCGTCTTATTATGTGTGTCGCCTCTGTATGTTTGTCCTCTCTATGTGTTTTTCGTGTCTGTGCGTGTCGTCTCTATGTGTGTGTCGTCTCTGTGCGTGTTGTCTCTGTGTGTCTGTCGTCTCTGTGTGTATTTCGTCTCAGTGCTTCAGTAGTCTCTATTCGTGTGGCGTATGTCTGCGTGTTTGTTGTCTATGTTTTTGTCGTATCTGTGTTTATATCGTCTCTTTGTGTGTGTCGTATCTGTGTGTGTCGTCTCTGTGTGTGTGTCGTCTCTGTGTGTTTGTTTTCTCTGTTTGTGTGTGGTCTCTGTGTTTGTGTTGTCTCTGTGTGTGTGTCGTCTCTGTGTGTGTGTGTCATCTCTGTGTGTGTTCCGTCTCTGTGTGTGTTTTTTCTCTGTGCGTGTGTCGTCTCTATTTGTGTGTCGTCTGTGTGTTTGTCGCCTCTGTGTTTCGTCGTCTCTGTGTGTGTCGTCTCTCTGCGTGCGTCGTCTCTGTGCGTTTGTCGTCTCTATGTGTGTGTTGTCTCTGTGTGTGTGCCGTCTCTGTGTGTTTGTCATCTCTGTGTGTGTGTCGGATATGTGTATGTGTGTCGTCCTTGTGTGTGTGTCTTCGCTGTGTTTGTGTCGTCTGTATGTGTGTTGTCTCTGTGTTTGTGTCGTCTCTGTGTGTTTGTCGTCTCTGTGAGTGTGTCGTCTCTGTGCGTCTGTCGTCTCTGTGTTTGAGTCATGTATGTGTTTGTGTTGTCTGTGTGTGTGTGCGTCGTCTCTCTGTGTGTGTCGTCTCTGAGTGTGTGTCGTCTCTGTGTTTGTTTCTTCTCTGTGTTTGTGTCGTCTGTGTGTGTGTGTGTCGTCTCTGTGTTTGTGTCGTCTCTATGTGTGTTTCGTTATTGTGTGTGTCGTGTCTGTGTCTGTGTGTCGTCTGTGTGTGTGTGTGTCGTCTCTGTTTGTGTGTCGTATATGTGTTTGTGTTGTCTCTGAGTATGTGTCGTCTCTGTGTGTGTGTCGTCTCTTTGTGTTAGTTGTTTCTGTGTGCGTGTCATTTCTGTGTGTGATTCGTCTATGTGTTTGTGTCGTGTCTCTGTTTTTGTCATCTGTATGTGTGTGTCGTCTGTGTGTGTTTGTCGTCTCTGTGTTTGTTTCGTCTCAGTGTGTGTGTCGTCTCTATGTTTGTGTCGTCTCTGTGTGTGTCGTCTCTGTGTGTGTGTCGTCTCTTTGGGTTATGTCGTCTCTTTGTGTGTGTCGTCTTAGTGTGTGTGTCGTCTCTGTGTGTGTGTGTCGTATCTTTGTGTGTCGTCTGTGTGTGTTTGTCGTCTCCTTGTTTTTGTCGTCTCTGTGTGTATTTCGTCTCAGTGTATGTGTCGTCTCTGTTTGTTTGTCGTCTCTGTGTGTGTATTGTCTCTGTCTATGTCGTCTTGGTGCGTGTGTCTTCTCTCTGTGTGTCGCCTCTGTATGTGTGTCCTCTCTATGTGTGTGTCGTGTCTGTGTGTGTGTCGTCTCTGTGTGTTTGTCATCTCCGTGTGTGTCGTCTCTGTTTTTGTGTTGTCTTTGTGTGTGTGTTGTCTCTGTGTGTGTGCCGTCTCTGTGTGTGTGTCGTCTCTGTGTTTATATGGTCTCTTTGTGTTTGTCGTATCTGTGTGTGTGTCGTTTCTATTTGTGTGTCGTTTGTGTGTGTGTTGTCTATGTGTTTGTGTCGTCTCTGTGTGTTTGTCGTCTCTGTGTGTGTGTTGGCTCTGTGTGTGTGTCGTCCATGTGTGTGTTGTTTCTGTGTTTGTGTCGTTTCTGTGTGTGTGTCGTCTCTGTTTTTGTGTCGGCTCTGCGTGTATGTCGTGTCTGTGTGTCTGTCGTCTCTTTGTGTGTGCCGTCTCTATGTTTGTGTCGTCTCTGTGTGTGTGTCATCTTTCTATGTGTGTTGTCTCTGTTCGTGTGTCGTTTCTGTGTGTGTCTCATCTCTGTGTGTGTGTCGTCTCAAAGTGTGTGTCATCCCTGTGTGAGTGTCTTCTGTATATGTCTGTCGTCTCTTTGTTTGTGTTGTTTCAGTGTATGAGTCGTTTCTGTGTGTGTGTCGTCTCTTTGTTTTTGTCGTCTCTGTGTGTATGTCATCTCTGTGTGTGTATCGTCTGTGTGGGTGTTTCGTCTCTATGTTTGTGTCGTCTCTGTGTATTTGTCGTCTCTGTCTGTGTGTCGTCTCTGTGTTTGTGTCGTCTCAGTGTGTGTGTCGTCTCTGTTTGTGTGTCGTCTCTGTGTGAGTGTCGTCTCTGTGTGTGTCGTCTGTGTGTGTATATCGTTTCTTTATGTTTGTCGTCTCTATGTGTGTTTTGTCTCAGTGTGTATGTTGTCTCTGTTCGTGTGTCATCTCTGTGTGTGTATCGTCTCTGTGTGTGTCGTCTCGGTGTGTGTGTCTTCTTTGTGTGTGTGTTTCGCCTCTGTATGTGTGTCCTCTCTATTTGTTTGTCGTCTCTGTGTGTGTGTCTTCTCTTTGTGTGTCGTCTCTATGTTTGTATCGTCTCTGTGTGTGTCGTCTCCGTGTGTGTGTCGTCTCCGTGTGTGTTTCGTCTTTGTGTGTGTGTTGTCTCTGTGTGTGTGTCGTCTCTGTGTTTGTGACGTCTCTGTGTTTATATCGTCTCTTTGTGTGTGTCGTATCTGTGTGTGTGTCGTCTTTGTGTATGTGTCATCTCTGTGTGTTTGTCTTCTCTGTTTAAGTGTCGTCTCTGTGTTTGTGTTGTCTTTGTGTGTGTGTCGTCTCTGTGTAAGTGTGTCGTCTCTGTGTGTGTTTCGTCTCTGTGTGTGTTTCTTCTCTATGCGTGTGTCGTCTCTATTTGTGTGTCGTCTTTGTGTTTGTCTTCTCTGTGTTTTGTCGTCTCTGTGTGTGTGTCGTCTCTGTGAGTGTGTCGTCTCTGTGCGTGTGTCGTCGCTATGTGGGTGTTGTCTCAGTGTGTGTGTGCCGTCTCTGTGTGTTTGTCATCTCTGTGTGTGTGTCGGCTCTGTGTGTGTATGTCGTCCTTGTGTGTGTGTCTTCTCTGTGTCTGTGTCGTCTGTATGTGTGTTGTCTCTGTGTTTGTGTCGTCTCTGTGTGTTTGTCGCCTCTGTTTGTGTGTCGTCTCTGTGCGTCTCTCGTCTCTGTGTTTGAATCATCTATGTGTTTGTGTTGTCTGTGTGTGTGTCGTCTCTCTGTGTGTGTCATCTCTGAGTGTTTGTCGTCTCTGTGTTTGCTTCTTCTCTGTGTTTGTGTCGTCTCTGTGTGTGTGTCGTCTATGTGTTTGTGTCGTTTCTATATGTGTTTCGTTATTGTGTGTGTCGTGTCTGTGTCTGTGTGTCGTCTGTGTGTGTGTGTGTCATCTCTGTTTTTGTGTCGTATATGTATGTGTGTTGTTTCTGAGTGTGTGTCGTCTCTGTGTGGATATCGTCTCTGTGTGTGTCGTCTCTGTGTGTGTGTCGTCTCTGTGTGTTAGTTGTCTCTGTGTGCGTGTCATTTCTGTGTGTGATTCGTCTATGTTTTTGTGTCATGTCTCTGTTTTTGTCATCTGTATGTGTGTGTCGTCTTTGTGTGTTTGTCGTCTCTGTGCGTGTTTCGTCTCTGTGTGTGTGTCGTCGCTATGTTTGTGTCGTCTCTGTGCGTGTGTCTTCTCTGTGTGTGCGTCGTCTCTTTGTTTTATGTCGTCTCATTGTGTGTGTCGTCTCAGTGTGTGTGTCGTCTCTGTGTGTGTGTGTCGTATCTGTGTGTTTGTGTAGTCTCCTTGTGTTTGTCGTCTCTGTGTGTATTTCGTCTCAGTCTGTGTGTCGTCTCTGTTTATTTGTCGTCTCTGTGTGTGTATCGTCTCTGTCTAAGTTTTCTCGGTGCGTGTGTCTTCTCTCTGTGTGTGTGTGTCGTCTCTGTGTCTCTGTCATCTCCGTGTGTGTGTCGTCTCTGTGTGTATTTCGTCTCAGTCTGTGTGTCGTCTCTGTTTGTTTGTCGTCTCTGTGTGTGTATCGTCTCTGTCTAAGTCGTCTCGGTGCGCGTGTCTTCTCTCTGTGTGTGTGTGCCGTCTGTGTGTGTGTCGTCTCTGTGTTTATATGGTCTCTTTGTGTTTGTCGTTCTGTGTGTGTGTCGTCTCTTTTTGTGTGTCGTCTGTGTGTGTGTCGTCTCTGTGTTTGTGTCGTCTCTGTGTGTTTGTCGTCTCTGTGCGTGTGTCGTCTTTCTGCGTGTGTTGTCTCTATGTGTGTGTTTGTCACTGTGTGTGTGTCGTCTCTGTGTGTGTGTCGTCTCTGTGTTTATACCGTCTCTTTGTTAGTTTCGTACCTGTGTGTGTGTCGTCTGTGTGTGTGTGTCGTATCTGTGTGTTTGTCTTCTCTGTTTGTGCGTCGTCTCTGTGTGGATATCGTCTCTGTGTGTGTCGTCTCTGTGTGTGTGTCGTCTCTGTGTGTTAGTTGTCTCTGTGTGCGTGTCATTTCTGTGTGTGATTCGTCTATGTTTTTGTGTCATGTCTCTGTTTTTGTCATCTGTATGTGTGTGTCGTCTTTGTGTGTTTGTCGTCTCTGTGTGTGTTTCGTCTCAGTGTGTGTGTCGTCTCTATGTTTGTGTCGTCTCTGTGAGTGTGTCTTCTCTTTGTGTGCGTCGTCTCTTTGTTTTCTGTCGTCTCTTTGTGTGTGTCGTCTCAGTGTGTGTGTCGTCTCTGTGTGTGTGTGTCGTATCTGTGTGTTTGTGTAGTCTCCTTGTGTTTGTCGTCTCTGTGTGTATTTCGTCTCAGTCTGTGTGTCGTCTCTGTTTATTTGTCGTCTCTTTGTGTGTATCGTCTCTGTCTAAGTCGTCTCGGTGCGTGTGTCTTCTCTCTGTGTGTGTGTCGTCTCTGTGTTTCTGTCATCTCCGTGTGTGTGTCGTCTCTGTGTGTATTTCGTCTCAGTCTGTGTGTCGTCTCTGTTTGTTTGTCGTCTCTGTGTGTGTATCGTCTCTGTCTAAGTCGTCTCGGTGCGCGTGTCTTCTCTCTGTGTGTGTGTGCCGTCTCTGTGTGTGTGTCGTCTCTGTGTTTATATGGTCTCTTTGTGTTTGTCGTATCTGTGTGTGTGTCGTCTCTATTTGTGTGTCGTCTGTGTGTGTGTCGTCTCTGTGTTTTTGTCGTCTCTGTGTGTTTGTCGTCTCTGTGCGTGTGTCGTCTTTCTGCGTGTGTCGTCTCTATGTGTGTGTTGTCACTGTGTGTGTGTCGTCTCTGTGTGTGTGTCGTCTCTGTGTTTATACCGTCTCTTTGTTAGTTTCGTACCTGTGTGTGTGTCGTCTGTGTGTGTGTGTCGTATCTGTGTGTTTGTCTTCTCTGTTTGTGCGTCGTCTCTGTGTTGGGTTATTTCTGTGTGTATGTCGTCTCTGTGTTTGTGTCGTCTCTGTGTGTGTGTGTCGTCTCTGTGCGTGTTTCGTATGTGTGCGTTTGTCGTCTCTATATGTGTGTCGTCTCTATGTGTGTTTCGTCTTTGTGTTTGAGTCGTCTCTGTATGTGTCTTCTCTGTGTGTGTCATCCTTGTGTGTCTGTCGTCTCTGTGTGTGTGTCGTCTTTATGTGTGTTTTCTCTGTGTGTGTGTCGTCTCTGTGCGTGTATCGTCTCTGTGTGTGAGTCTTCCTGGTGTTTGTGTTGTCTGTGTGTGTGTGTTATCTCTATGTGTCTGTCGTCTCTGAGTGTGTGTCGTCTCTTTGTGTGTTTCTTATCTGTGTGTGTATCGTCTCTGTGTGTGTGTGTCGTCTCTGTGTTTGTTTTGTCTATATGTGTGTTTCTTTATTGTGTGTGTGTCATCTCTGTGTCTGTGTAGTCTGTGTGTGTGTGTTTCGTCTCTGTTTGTTTGTCGTTTATGTTTGTTTCGTCTCTGTTTGTGTTTCGTGTCTGTGTGTGTGTCGTTTCTGCGTATGTGTCATCTCTGTGTGTGTGTCGTCTCAAAGTGTGTGTTGTCCCTGTGTGTGTGTTTTCTCTATGTGTGTTTCGTCTCTTTGTGTGTATTGTTTCTGTGTTTGTGTCGTTTTTGTGTGCGTGTGTTGTCTCTGTGTTTGTGTCGTGTCTGTGTTTATGTCGTCTGTGTGTGAATGTCGTCTCTGTGTGTGTCATCTGTGTATGTGTGTCGTCTCTATGTTTGTGTCGTCTCTGTGTGTGTGTCGACCCTGTGTGTGTGTCATCTCTTTGTGTTTTGTCGTCTCTCTGTGTGTGTCAGCTCAGTGTGTGTGTCGTCTCTGTTTGTGTGTCATCTCTGTGTGTGTGTCGTCTCTGTGTGTGACGTCTGTGTGTGTGTGTCGTCTCTTTGTGTTTTTCGGCTCTGTGTGTGTGTGTTGTTTCAGTGTGTGTGTCGTCTCTGTTTGTGTGTCATCTCTGTTTGTGTATCGTCTCTGTGTGTGTCGTCTCGGTGTGTGTGTGTCTTCTCTGTGTGTGTGTGTGTTTTGCCTCTGTATGTGTGTCCTCTCTATGTGTGTGTCGTCTCTGTGTGTGTGTCGTCTCTGTGTGTGTGTTGTCTTTGTGTTTGTATCGTCTCTGTGTGTGTGTCGTCTCCGTGTGTGTGTCGTCTTTGTGTTTGTGTTGTCTCTGTGTGTGTGTCGTCTCTGTGTGTGTGTCGTCTCTGTGTTTATATCGTCTCTTTGTGTGTGTCGTATCTGTGTTTGTGTGTCGTCTCTGTGTGTGTGTCGTCTCTTTGTGTTTTTCTTCTCTGTTTTTGTTTCGACTCTGTGTCTGTGTTGTCTATGTGTGTGTGTCGTCTTGGTGTGTGTCGTATCTATGTGTTCGCCGTTTCTGTCTTTGTTTTATCTCTGTGTGTGTGTCGTCTCTGTGCGTAGGTCGTCTATGTTAGTGTCTCTTCTGTGTATGTGTGTCGTGTGTGTGTGCGCGTAGTCTTTTTGTGTGTGCGTTCTCTGTGTTTGTCGTCTCTGTGCGTGTGGCGTCTCTATGTGTGTGTTGTCTCTGTGTATGCGTCACCTCTGTGTGTTTGTCTTTTCTGTGTGTGTGTCGGCTCTGTGTGTGTGTCGTCCTTGTGTGTGTGTGTGTTGTCTCTGTGTGTGTGTCGTCTGTATGTGTGTTGTCTCTGTGTGTGTGTCGTCTCTGTGTGTTTGTCGTCTCTGTGCGTTTGTCTTCTCTGTGCGTGTGTAATCTCTGTGTGTGAGTCGTCTATGTATTTGTGTAGTCTGTGTGTGTGTTTCGTTTCTCTGTGTGTGTCGTCTCTGAGTGTGTGTCGTCTCTGTGTGTGTTTCTTCTCTGTGTTTGTTTCGTCTCTCTGTGTGTGTGTCGTCTCTGTGTTTGTGTCGTCTCTATGTGTGTTTCGTTATTGTGTGTGTGTCGTCTCTGTGTCTGTGTGTCGTCTCTGTGTGTATTTGTCGTCTCTGTTTTTGTGTCGTTTATGAGTGTTTAGTCTCTGTTTGTATGTTTGTGTCGTCTCTGTTTGTGTGTGTCTTCTCTGTGTGTTGGTCGTCTCTGTGTGTATGCCGTCTCTGTGTGCGTCGTATCTGTGTGTGTGTCGTCTCTGTGCGTGTGTCATCTCTGTGTGTTAGTTGTCTCTGCGTGCGTGTCATTTCTGTGTTTGATTCGTCTATGCGTTTGTGTCGTGTCTGTGTTTGTGTCATCTGTATATGTGTGTCGTCTGTGTGCGTGTGTCGTCGCTGTGTGTGTGTCTTCTCTCTGTGTGTGTCATCTCTCTGTGTGTGTCATCTCTGTGTGAGTGTCTCTTTGTGTTTGTCGTCTCTGTGTGTGTTTCGTCTCAGTGTTTGTGTCGTCTCTGCGTGTGTGTAGTCTGTGTGTGTGTGTCGTCTCTTTGTGTTTTGTCGTCTCTGTGTGTGTGTCGTCTCTTTGTGTTTTGTCGTCTCTGTGTTTGTGTCGTCTCAGTGTATATGCCGTCTCTGTGTGTGTATCGTCTCTGTGTGTGTCGTCTCGGTGTGTGTGTCTTCTCTGTGTGTGTTTCGCCTCTGTATGTGTGTCCTATCTATGTGTATGTCGTCTCTTTGTGTGTGTCGTCCTTGTGTGGGTCTCGTCTCTGTGTGTGTGTCGTCTGTTTGTGTGTTTTCTCTGTGTGTGTGTCGTCTCTGTGTGTTTGTCGTCTCTGTGCGTGTGTCGTCTCTGTGCGTGTGTTATCTCTGTGTGTGTGTCGTCTCTGTGTTTGTGTTGTCTGTGTGTGTGTCGTTTCTCTGTGTGTGTCGTGTCTGAGTGTTTGTTGTCTCTGTATGTGTTTCTTCTCTGTGTTTGTTTCGGTTGTGTGTGTGTCGTCTCTGTGTTTGTGTCCTCCCTATGTGTGTTTCGTTATTGTGTGTGTGTCGTCTCTGTGTCTGTGTATCATCTCTGTGTGTGTCTGTCGTCTCTCTTTGTGTGTCGTCTCTGTGCGTGTGTCATCTCTGTGTGTTAGTTGTCTCTGTGTGTGTGTCTTCTCTCTGTGTGTGTCATATCTCTGTGTGTGTCATCTATGTGTGTGTGCTTTCTCTGTGATTTTGTCGTCTCTGTGTATTTGTAGTCTCTATCTGTTTGTCGTCTCTGTGTGTGTATCGTCTCAGTGTGTGTGTCGTCTCTGATTTTTGTCTATATGTTTTTTGTCTATATTGTGAGTTTTTGCGTATTTTCGTTATAAAACACACTGAAAAGCCATATTAAGAGCTATATTTGTGAGTTTTTCACTGACAATTCCCTTTTTTGACAAGACTTGACCTACCTAATTGAAGGATATTAATTAGAAACTTGGGAACGTATTTTCATCGTATTTTGCGTATTTTAGTTGGAAAAAACCCTTAAAATACATCTTAAATTATATATTTGTGAGTTTTTAAATTATAATTTCTTTTTAAGCGCCAACACTTCAACTACCGTCATGTATTATAATAAATAGAACAATGTGTAATATTTATCAAAGTTATATGCGATTATTCTCTGGAAAAACAAAATGAAAAGACTAATTGAGTGAACTACATGTGAGTTTTTATATGACAATTCCGTTTTTTGAGCAAATCATGTAATTACCTAATTTAATGATATGAATTAGAACAATGTGAACGTAATTACGTCGTATTTTGCGATTTTTCTTATGAAAATACACTGAAAAGCCATATTAAGTGCTATATTTGTTATTTTTTAAATTACATTTCAATTTTTTTAGAAAATCTTTGACCTCCCTTATTTAAGGATATGAATTAGAACCATGGGAACGTTTTTTCATCATATTTTGCGTATTTTCTTTGGAAAAAACACTAAAAAACAATATTAAAATCTAAGTTTGTTGGTATTTAACTAAAAAATCCATTTTTTAGCCACGCCTATACATACAGCCTTAAAGGATAGTAAGTATATCACTAGCAAAGCATTGTCTGCGTTTTTAGATTAGATTCTTTATACAAAACACTAAACAGCCATACTAATAGTTATTTTTTTTTGTTTTTCACTGAAAAGTCCTTTCTTTTAGCCAAGCCTGGAACACCCCAATTGATGGAAAAGAAATAGAAAATGCCAACCGTTTATTCATCGTGGATTGTGCATGTTGTTTTGAAAATACACTGAGCATATATATTTAGAGATATAATTGTGAGTTTGTTACTGACAATTCAATTTCTTATCTAAGTTCTGAACTACATAATTGAAAGATATAACTTGAATCCTTGTTAACATAATATCGAATTATTTTGCTTTATTCCTATTGAAAAAACACTGTCATGAACTATAAACATCTATATTTTATTGTTTTTCACTGGCAATTACATTTTTTTAGCCAAGATTTAACCACCCTAACTGAAATATATGAGTTAAAACCTTGGGAAAGTACTTTCATATTATTTTTAGTATTTTTGCTGGAAAAAACACTTAAAAGAGATATTAATATCTTTATTCATGATTTTTTCACTTTCATTTACCATTTTTTAGTCAAGCCTTGACATCCCTAATTGATGGAAATGACTTAAATCTATTTGAACATTTTATAAGGGTATTTTGCGTATTTTCGTGTGAAAAAGCACGGAAATGCAAAATTTTGATACTTTTGTTTGAATTTTTCAATTAAGCGTCCATTTGTATAGACAATACTTTAACTACAAAATTGACTTTCAGGTAATAGTAAAAAGTTTAAGTTATTTAATATTTTTTAGCTTTTATTCTTAGGAGTTTTAACAGAAAAGCCATATTACGTTATTTTTTCGTTTGCTTTTCTAGGACATTTCCATTTTTTTAGCTTTTACATCACCTTACTAATTTAAAGAAATCAATTAGAAACAGGGGAACCTATATTCAACGTTCTTTGCGTTTATTCTTTGGAAAAACACACTGAAAAGCCACATTATGTGCTATATTCGTAAATTTTTCACTGAAAATTACATTTTTTTTTCAAAGACCTGACCTCTCTACTGCAAGAATATGAATTTGACCAATAGAAAAGATTGTTAATCGCACTTTTCGCATTGCTGAATGTAAAAACACTAAAAAATATGGTTTAGTTCTATTTTTTTATGAGTTTCTATGTAAATTCTATTTTTTTGACAAAGACTTGACCTACGTAATTTAATTATGGAAATGATAACACTGGGACCTAATTAACATAGTTTTGTGAGATTGTAATTGTGAAAAAACACGTTAATGCAACGGAAATATATATTTTTTTGAGTGTGTAACTGTATATTCAATTTTTATAAACAAGACTTTAAATACCTAATTAAAGAATATTTATTAGAACCATGGGAACGTATTTTCATCGTATTTTGCGTATTTTCGTTGGAAAAAAAAACACAAAAGCCATATGAAGAGCTATATTTGTGAGTTTTTCAATTACAAATCCCTTTTTTTTATCCAGGCCTTGACCTCCCTAATTGAAGGATATGAATTACAACTCTGGGAACATCTTTTCATATTTTTTTGCCTAATTTCGGAGAACAATACACTGAAAAGCCATATTAAATGCTATATTAGTGAATTAAACACTGACAAATAAATTTTTTCAGCAAATATATTACATCCCTTATAGTAGAATATTAATTAGAGCACTGGGAAAGAATAAACAACTTTTAGTGTGAATTTCCGTAGGAAAAAACACTGTAAGGCAAAATATTAATCTATATTTGTAATTTTTCAATTCCGCATCCAATTTTTTAGAAAAAACCTGACCACAAGCCGGGTAAAATAGGAGATAGACCCATGGAACAGTATTTTCATCGTTTTTTGCGTTTGCACGTTGAAATACAAAATGCCAAGTACTATGTAGTTATACTAGTTTGTGATTTCTTCTTGAAATTCCATTTTTTTAGCCAAGGATTCAAATTCATATTTGAAGGGTACGTCTTTTACCATTTTGCTAGAGTTTTCATTGCACTTTCGGTGGCAAATAAATGAAAATAATGCTACATTGATATTATTAGTATTAAGACACTTTATTATCCTTTTTTTTGCCGCTTCTTTAAATCCCGCCTTGAAAAATATGATATAAAACCCTTGGAACGTATTTTAAGCGTAGATTTCGAGATCTAGTTGTACAAAACACATAAAAGAACTCTTAATATCTATAATTGTGCTTTGTTCCATTTCAAGTCCATTTTTTTAGCGAAGCTTTGAAATCCCGAATTGCCGGACAGGAATGAGTCACATGGGAGAATATGGACATCGTATTTTGCTTATTTACGTTTGAAAAAACACCGAAAAGCCATATTAAGTTCTAATTTTGCTTTTATTTCAAGTTCAATTCCATTTTTTTTTAGCAAAACCATGAACACCCTCAGAGTAGTTTATGACTTAGAAAAATTTTCACGTTATTTAATATTATTTTGCTGTTTTTCTTTGGAAAAACACTGAACATACATATTAAGAGCTAAAAATTCTAGTTTTTATATTTATCTTCCATTTTTTTTAGCAACGACTATAACTCACTAATTGTAAAATGTGATTTAAAACCATTGGAACTAATTATATTAGTAGTTTGCGTATTTTCTTATGAATAAACACTGAGAAGCCATATTAAGAGCTATATTTGTGAGTTTTTAACTGACAATTCCATTTTTTAGCCAAGCCTTGACCTCCCTAATGGAAGGATATCACTTAGAATCCTGGCAACGTATTTTCCTCGTTTTTTGCTTTTTGTTGTTGGAAAAAAAAACACTGAAAAGACATTTTAATAGCTTTATTTGTAAGTTTTTCCCTAACAAATAAATATTTTTAGCCAAGCCTTGACCTCCATAATTGAAAGATATTAATTATAACCAAGGAAATGTGTTTTCATCTTATTTTGCGATTTTTTGTATCAAAAAAAAACTGAAAAGCCATAAAAATAGATATATTAGTGATTTTTTCACTGACAATACAATTTTTTAGCCAAGCCTTGACCTCCCTAATTGAAGGATATGAATTAGAACCATGGGAACGTATTTTCATCGTATTTTCCGTATTTTCGTTGGAAAAAACTCTGAAAAGGCATATTAAGAGCTATATTTGTGAGTTTTTCACTGACAATTCCATTTTTTTAGCCAAGCCTTGATCTTCCTAATTGAAAGATATGAATTAGAACCATGGAAACGTATTTTCATCGTATTTTTGTTGAAAAACAAATTTAAAATCCAGATTCAGATATACAGTTGTTATTTTTTCCCTGACAATACCATTTTTTTAGCCAACCCTTTACCTCCCTAATTGAAGGATATGAAATAGAACCATAGGAAGGTATTTTAATCGTATTCTGGCTTGAAAAAACACTGAAAAGCCATATTAAGAGCTATTTGTGAGTTTTTCACTGAAACTTGCTTTTTGTTTTAGCCAATCTTTGACCTTCATATTTGATAGATATTAAATAGAACCATGGTAAAGTTTTTTCTTAGTATTTTGCGTATTTTCGTTGGAAAATACACTTCCATTTTTTTAGCCAAGCCTTGACCTCCCTAATTGAAGGATATGAATTAGAACCTTGGGAACGTATTTTCATCGTATTTTGCGTATTTTCGTTGGGAGAAAAAATGAAAAGCCATATCATAAGCTACATTTGTAAAATTTTCACTTAAAATTCCATTCTTGTTGCCAAGCATTGACATCTCTGACGGAAAGATATGAATTATAGCCATAGGACCGTATTTTAATCTTATTTTCCGAATTTACTTTTGAAAAAACACTTAAAAGCCATATAATGAGCTATATTTGTGAGTTATTCACTGACAGTTCCATTTTTTTTAGCCAAGCCTTTAGGTACCTTATTGAAGGATATGACATAGAACCCTGGGAAGGTCTTTTCATCTTATTTCGAGTACTTCGGTTGGGAACAACACCTAAAAGCCTTATTGACCCATATATTTGTTAGTTTTTCACTGACAATTCAATTTTTTAGAAAAACCTTGACCTCCCTAATTAAAGGATATTAATTACAACCATAGGGAAGTATTTTGATCTTATTTTGCGTATTTTCGTTTGAAAAAAAACAGAAAAGCCACATAAAAATCTATATTTTTGAGTTGTTTACATTAATGTCCGTTATTTTTCCAAGCCTTGACCTCCCTAATTTAATTAAATACATTAGAGCTATAATAGTCTTTTCTTTTCGTATTTTGCGTATTTTCTTATGTGAACAAACGGAAGTTCATGATTAAGTGACATATTTTTTATATATTCAATTAAACTTACATATGTTTTAGAAAAGTCTAGAACAAACTACTTTACAGATATTAATAATAACCATGGGCCCTTTTTTTCATCGTATTTTGCTTATTTTCGTTGGAAAATACACTGAAAATCAATATTAAGATCTATATTTGTGAGTTTTTCACTGAAAATTTAATTTTTTTTTAGCCTAGGATTGATATCTATACTGGATAGTTAATTATGAATAAACTAGGTAATTTATTACTTAAATTAGTTAGAAAATTATTTTACAATCAAAATTAAATTAAATCTTTGTATACTTTTTATCTTGTATGATTCTTTAAAAAAAATTTTTTTTAGCAAAGAATTTTAAATAAATCTTGTAGGAATATTTATAGACATAGGTAACCGTATTAAAATCTAAGTTTGCTAATGTCCGTATGAAATAGCAATAAAAAGCCATGTTAAGAGCTATATTCGTGAGTTTCACTGACAATTCCATTTTTTTAGCCAAGCCTTGAAATCCCTAATTAAAGTATATTAATAAGAAACTTTTTAACGTTTTTAATTATTTTTTGTCTTTCTTTCTTTTAAAAAAAAAAAGAGAAGCAATATTCAGTGATAAGTTTTTGTTTATATTACTTACAATTAAAATTCTTAGCCAATAATTGACCTCACTAATTTAACTATTGGACAGACAGTCAAGTTAACGTTTTTTCTTCTTATTCTGTTCTTGTTCGTATTAAAATTGAATGAAAATCTTTATTAAGATGTATATTTGTGAGATTTTCACTGACAATTTAATTTCTTAGCCAAGCCTTGACCTCCCTCATTGAAGGATATAAATTAAAACCTTGGAAGCGTATTTACATCGTTTTTTTCGTATTTTCGTTAAAAAACACGTAAAAGATATTAATCGTGGTAAATTTTTTATTTTTTCTATTTAAATTCAATTTTTTTTTAGCCAAGCCTTTAAATCCCGTCGGTAAATATATTAACGTTAAACATGTTAACGTTAATTCAGCGTTGTCTGCTACATTCCGATGGAGATGAAGATGAAAAGAAATAATTAGATCTTTACTTGTTATTATTATACGGTCATTTAAATTTGTTTTAGCCAAGCCTAGAACTACAGTCTTTAAGTATATGAAAAATAACATTGGAAACGTAATATCATCGTATTTGGCGTATTTTCGTTGTAAAAAACACGGAAAAGCCATATTAAGAGCTATATTTGTTAGTTTTTCACTGTAAATTCCTTTTTTTTAGCCAAGCCTTGATCTTCCTCATTGAAGGATATTAATGCTAGCCTTATGAACGAATTGGCATCGTACTTTGTTATTTTTCGTATGAAAAAACACTTATAAGGCCGCTTATGGGAATTGTTTGGGAGTTTATCCATGACAATTCCATTTTTTAGAACAGAATATTACACCCACATATAAGGATTTAAATTATAACAATGGGGACGTATTTTAATAGTATTGTGCTTTCTTCCGTTGGGAAAAACAATTAACACAAATAATATGATTTAGATGGTTTATTTGGTCACTGACAATTCCATTTTTTAGCCCAGCCTTGACCTCCGTTAGTGAAGGATATAAATGAGAGCCTTGGGCACGTATTCTAATCATATTTTGCGAATTTTAGTTGGAAAAAAACACTGAAAAGCCATATTAAGTGCTATATTTGTGAGTTTTTCACTGAAAATTCCATTTTTTAGCCAACCCTTGACCTCCCTAATTAAAATATTTGAATTAGAGCTAAGGAAGAGATAATCAATCGTTGTTTGAGTAATTTCTTTCGAAAATTACTAGTAAAAGCCATATAAATAGAGATATTATTTTTATTTAATATTTAAATTCCATATTTTTATCAAAGACTATAAATCAATACATGAAGTTAATTAATTAGATAATTGTTAAAGTAATTTATTCGGTGTTAGCTATATTTCGTAGGACAATAACATGAAAAGCCATATGAATTTCTATATTATTGAATTTTTAACTTAAATTTAAATTCTTTGATCACATAAAATAACTCCCAAATTTATGGATATTAAATAGAACAATGGGACCGTATTTTCATCGTTTTTTCCGTATTTACTTTGTAAAAAACACTGCAAAGCCATATTAAGAGCTATATTTGTGAGTTTTTCACTGACAATTCAATTTTCTTAGACCAGCCTTGAGGTATATAATGATCTGATATTAAAAATAAACTTGTGATGGTACTTTCATCTTATTCAGATTACTTCCGTTGGGAAATAAACTGAAAAGCACTATTAAGAGCTATATTTGTGATTTGTTCACTGATATTTTAATTTTTTTGACCAGCCTTGACCTCTGTTATGAAATGATATGAATTAGAACCATGGGAACGTATTTTCATCTTATTTTGCGTATTTTAGTTTGAAAAAAACACTGAAAATCCATATTAATAGCTATATTTGTGAGTTTTTCACTGACAATTCCATTTTGTTAGCGAAGCTTTGACCTCCCTAATGAAAGAATATGGAATAGAACTCGAGGACAGTATATTCATCTTATGTTGCGAATTTTTGTTTGAGAAAACACTAAAATGCCATATTATAACATATATATGCGTGTTTTTCAATTAAACATAAATTTTTTTTAGCAAAGAAATTAACACACAAATATAAATATATTAATTATAAAAATGTGAACGTATTTTCATCGTATTTTGCGTATTTTCGTTGAGAAAATACACTGAAAAGCCATATTAAGAGCTATATTGGTGAGTTTTTTACTAAAAATTACTTTTTTTTAGCCAAGCATTGACCTTCCTAATTCAATGATAAGATAAAGAACCTTGGTAACGTATTTTCATCGTATTTTGCGTATTTTCGTTGGGAAAAAACACTGAAAGGCCATTTTAAGTGATATATGTGTGAATTTTTTACTGTCAATTGAATTTTTTTGACAAACCTTGACCTACCTAAGTGAATGCTATGAATTAGACCCAATTGATCGTTTTTTACTAGGTTTTTTCTTAGTTTATTTGTAAATATAAATGAAAAGACAATTTTAGAGCTATATTTGTGAGTTTTTCACTGACAATTCAATTTTTTTTAGCAAAGCCTTGACATCCATAATTGAAGGATATGAATTAGACTCAAGGTAACGTATTATCATCGTATTTTTCGTATTCTCGTTGGAAAAAAAACTGAAAAGACATATTAAGATCTATATTTGTTAGTTTTTCACTGACAATTCAATTTTTTAGCCAAGCCTTGACATCCCTAATTGAAAGATTTGAAGTAGATACTTATGAACTTATCTTCATAGTATTTTGCGTATTTTCTTTTGAATACACTCAGAAAATCAAAATTTATAGATCTTTATGATAGAGTTAAACTTTAAAATAAATTTTTTTAGAACTTAATTTAACTTCAACATTGAAATATATGAATTAGAACAATTGAAAAGTATTTTAATTGTATTTTCGTTGAAAACACACTGAAAAGCCATACTAAGAGCTATATTTGTGTGTTTTTCACTGACAATTACATTTTCTTATCATAACTTATACCTTCAAAATTGAAGTATATGAATTAAAACAATTGGAAAGTATTTTCATCGTATTTTTGCTTTATAATACCTTGACAAGACATCTACACTAAGATACGCGTGAGTTATTCTGTGACCCATCCTTTTTTTTTGCCACGGTTTTACTTCGATTGATGAAGGAAATTAATGGAATCCATGGGAACGAATTTTCATCGTATTTTGCGTATTTTCATAGGAAAAAACACTGACAAGCCCTATAATATGCTATATTTTTGAGGATGTCACTGTCCATTCCATTTTTTTAGAAAATCCTTGTCCTTACTAATTGAAGGATATGAACTAAAACAATGGGAACGTATACTAATCGTATTTTGCTAATTTCTGAATGAAAAAAACACTGAAAATAACTATTAAATTATATATTTTCGGGTTTTCCCCGGACCCTTACATTTTTTAGCTCATACTTGCCCTCCCTAAATGATAGTTCGGCATTAGTCCAACATAGACGTCTGTTCATTCGTATTTTGCTTTTTGACGTTAGAAAAAACACTGACATGCCAAATAAAATTAATTATTCGTGTGTTTTCACTGACACTTCCATTTTTTTAGCAGTTCTTTGACAACCAGAATTGACATATAGGTAAAAGTACAATGGAGAAGTATTTTAAACTTATTTTGCTTATTTTCGATGGGAAATACACTGAAAGGCCATATTAAGAGCTATATTCGTTAGTTTCTAACTTACAGTTCCATTTTTTTCGCCATGCCTCGACCTTCCGTAATGAATTATGTGAAAAAGAGCCATTGTAGAGTATTTTCATCTTTTTCTTCTATCATCCTATGGGAAATAAAACGAAAATCAATATTTAGAGATAAATTTGTGAGATTGTCACGTAAAATTCCATATTTTCTTCAAGACATGGCCTCCATTCTAGAATACTATGAATTATAATCATTGATTCTCAGGTTCTTCTGTTATTTCTAAATTTCTAATGAAAAAAAACTTCAAAGACATATTAAGATATTTTTGGTTTATATTTTCTATTTAATTTCTTTTTTTTTTAGCAGAGCAGTCAACACACTACGAGTAGGATTTTTCATGGAACCCCGGGAACGTCGAAAAATATGATTTATAGACTATAATTTGGAAAAACACTGACAATAACTCTTCAGTGATGTAATCTTGTGTTTTTCACAGTAAATACCATTTTTTTAGCATCGCTTGACAACCAACATCGTAGGAAATGTATTTGAAAAATGTTTAAGTCTTATAAAATTAGTATGATAAAATTCGTTGGAAAACAAACTGTAAAGCCATATTAAGTGCGATTTTTTTGAGATTTTTACTAAAAATTCTATTTTTCTAGCCAAGCCTTGACCTCCCAAATAGAATGATATGAGTTAGAACAATAAGAACATATTTTCATCTTATTTTGAGTCTTTTGGAAGTAAAAAAAACTGAAAAGCCATATTAAGAACTATATTTGTGAGTCTTTCACCTACAATTCCATTTTTTTAGGCAAGCCCTGACCTCCCTAATTGAAGGATATTAATTAGAACCATGGGAACGTATTTTCATCGTATTTTGCGTATTTCCGTTGGAAAAAAAACTGAAAATCCATATTAAGTGCTATATTTGTGATTTTTTCACTTACAATTCCATTTTTTAGCCAACCCTTGACCTTCCTAATTGAAGGCTATGAATTAGAACCATGGGAACGTATTTTCATCGTATTTTGCATATTTTCGTTGGAAAAAACACTGAAAAGCCATATTAAGAGCTATATTTGTGAGTTTTTCACTGACAATTAAATTTTTTTAGCCAAGCCTTGACCTCCCTAATTGAAGGATATGAATTAGAACCATGG
Source organism: Artemia sp. Qi Xiang Cuo (assembly GCF_049724085.1). Taxonomy (NCBI): domain Eukaryota; kingdom Metazoa; phylum Arthropoda; class Branchiopoda; order Anostraca; family Artemiidae; genus Artemia; species Artemia sp. Qi Xiang Cuo. The sequence continues at coordinate 7,146,152 of NW_028297432.1, forward strand.
GAACATATTTTCATCGTATTTGCGTATTTTCGTTGAAAATACACTGAAAAGCCATATTAACATATATATTTGGTAGTATTCCACTGACGATTAAATTTTTTTTTAGCCAACCTTTGAGCTGCCTACTTGAAAAATATAAGTTAGAGCCATGTGAACGTACCTTTTACAGATTTTCCGTGTTAACTTTGAAAAAAAAAATTAGAAGCAAGAGAAAGAGCTATTTTTATTTGTTTTTCGCTGACTATTACTGTTTATATCCAAGCATTGACCTAACTCATGTAAGGATAGGACTTAGAACCCTTAGAACATGTTTTTATAGTGTTCTGTGTATTTTGGTTTGCAAAAACACTGATAATACATATAAAGATATATATTATTGAGTTATAAAATTAAAAATCCAGGTATTAGCCAAGAATATAAATCACAAATTTAATTATCTTAATTAGAACACTACTAGCGTATTTTCAACGTATTTTGCATATTTTTGTTTGAAAAAACACTGAAAAGCCATATCATAAGCTATATTTGTTTGTTTTTTAATTACATTTAAATTTTTTGAAAAGCCTTGACGTTTCGAATTGAAAAGTATGAGTTAAAACCTAGGGAATGTATTATCCTCGTATTTTGCGAGTTTTCTATAGAAAAAACACTTAAAAGACATCGAAAGATAGAAATATTATAAATTCAAAAGTACAATACACATTGTATTGAAACTCCTTGTAAACAAACAATGAAATATATTAATTATATCATTTGGAAAGTATTTTCATAGTATATTGCTTATTTAATTTTTAAAAAACACTTAAAATACATAATCAGATCTAGTAGTGTTTGTTTTTCAATGAAAATTCCCTTTTTTTAGCCAAGCTTGGACCACCCTAGTTGAAGGATTTTAATTAGAACCTTTAGTACATATTTTAATCGTAATTTGCGTAATTTCGTAGGAAAAAAACACTGACAAGGCATATACTATGATATATTAGAGAGTTTTTAACTGTAAATTCCCTTTTTTTGCCAAGCCATGAACTCCCAAATTCAAGGATATGAAATAGAACCATGGTAAATTATTTTAATCGTTATTTGAGTATTTACGTTCGAAAAAAAACGCTGCAAAGCCATATTAAAAGCTATATTTGTGAGTTTTTCACTTACAATTCGGTTTTTTAGCCAAGCCCTGACTTCTCTAATTGGAGGATATGAATAAAAGACAAGGGAGGATATTTTAATCTTATTCTGTTCACTTCCGTTGGGAAAAACACTGAAAAGCCATATTAACAGCTATATTTGTGAGTTTTTCCCTGATAATTAAATTTTTTATACAAGACTTGAAATCACACAGTGTATTATCTTTCGACCCACCAGTGGACTGTCTTTTCTGCTGATTTTTCGTACTTCCGTTAGAAAAAACACAGAATAGGAATATTAATAGCTTTTAGTTTTATTTTGAATCGTACATTTCCTTTTTTTATCCAAGATTTGACCATCCTAATTCAATTATATAAATTAGAGCCAAGGTAACTTATTTTCATCGTATTTTGCTTATTTTAATTTGAAAAAACACTTAAAATCCATATTAAAAGCTATATTTTTGATTTTTTCACTGACTAATTCTATTTTCTAGAAAAGACATGACCTCCTAACTTAAATAATATGAACTAGAACTATGGGACAACTATTTAATCTTTTTATGATAATTTTGTTAGTAAATAACACTGAAAATCCATTCTAAGATCTAAAATAGGGATTTTTTCACTGACATTTACATTTTTTCTCCAATCAATTACCTCTCACATTGAAGGATATGAGTTACAGCCAAAGTAACGTATTTTCATCTTATTTTTCGTATTGTCTTTTGAAAAAACACTGAAAAGAAAACTTAAATTCTATTATTTAGTTCTTTACACTTACAATTCAATTTTTTTTAGCAATTATGTAACATTCCTAATTGAAGAATATGAATAGGAACATAGGGAACGTTATATAATAGCTGTTATCGTCTTTATGTTGGAAAACTCACTAAAATTCCATATTTAGTGCAACATTTTTGTGTTTTCCTCTGACAATATCATTTTTTTTAGCAATCGCTTTACATCCCCAATTCAATAACATGAAATAGAAAAATTAACTCGTATATTAGGCGTATTTTTGCTGGAATAAAACTACAAGAGCCAGATAATGATCTCTGTTCGGGAGTTTTTTTACTGACATTTCAATTTTTTTATCCAAGCCTTGACCTCCCTAATTGAAGGATATGAATTAGAACCATGGAAACGTATTTTCATCGTATTTTTGTTGGAAAAAACACTGAAAAGCCATATTAAGAGCTATATTTTCGAGCTTTTCAATTAAATATACATTGTTGAGCCAAGCCTTGACCTCCCTACTTGAAGGATATGAATTAAAACCATGGGAACGTATTTTCATCGTATTTTACTTATTTTCGTTGGAAAAAAACACTGAAAAGCCATATTAAGAACTATATTCGTAAATTTTTCACGGAATACTACTTTTTTTTTGCAAAGCCTTGACCTCCCTAATTGAAAAATATGAATGAGAACCATGGGAACTTATTTTCATCGTATTTTGCATATTTTTGTAGTAAATTACACTTAAAAGCCCTCTTAAGTGCTATATTTGTGAGTTTTTCACTGAAAATTCAATTTTTTTAGCCAAACCTTGACATCCCAAATTCAAGGATATGAATGAGAGTTATGGAAACGAATTTTTATTCTATTTTGTGTATTTTCGTTGAAAAAACACTGAAAAGCCATATTAAGAGCTATATTTGTGAGTTTTTCAATGACAATTCCATTTTTTAGACAATCATTGAACCCCTAATTGAAGGATATGAATTAGAACCATGGAAAAGTATTTTCATCGTATTTTGCGTATTTCCGTTGGAAAAAAACACAGAAAAGCCATAATATGATCTATAATTGAAAATTTTTAACATACCATACCAATTTATATACCAGAAGGGAACGACATAAATGAAGGATATGTCGAAGTACAAAAGAAAATTCGTGTATTCTTTGTCTTCTAATGTTCGTGGGAAAATAAAAGTAAATGAAACATTATTATATTTTCATTTTTGTTTTTTAGTGTATATTACATTTTTGTTTAGACACTAATAGACAACAATCCGGCTATGATATGAAATCTAACACCGGAACCGTAGAGCATTTGTTATTTGCGATGTGCTGGAGGAAAAAAACACTTAAAATACCTATTAAGATCTATATTTGAGACTTTTTGACTGAACAATAACATGGTTTAGAAAGAAATTTAACACACTCATGGAAGAATATGAATGATAACCTGATAAACATATTTTTTTCGTATATTGCGTGTTTTCATTGGAAAAAACACTCAAAAGCCATATTAAGAGCTATATTCATGGTTTTTTAACTTACAATTTCATTTTTTTAGCCAAGCCTTGACCTCCCTAATTAAAGAATATGAATTAAAACCTTGTGAACGTATTTTAATCTTTTTTTGCTTATATTAGCTGAAAAACACAATGTAAAGACATATTTAGAGCCATATTCGTGATTGTTTGACTGACATTTCCATTTTTTTATCCAAGCCTTGACCTCCCTACTTGAAGGATATGAATAAGAGCGATGGGAACTTATTTTTATTGTATTTTTCTTATTCACTTTTTAAAAAACAGTGAAAAGACTGAATAAGAGCTATTATTGTGATATAGTCACTGACAATACCACTTGTTTAGCTAAACCTTGAACACGTTTCTGGAAGGTTGTGAGAGGTAACAAAGTGACCGTATTTTATTAGCATTTTGTTGATTATAGAAGGAAAAAAACAATTACACGAAATCATTTGAGCTTTAAGGTTTTGTTTTTCAAATTATATTCAATTTTTTTTTAGCAGAGCCATGACTTCCCTACTTGAAAAATATTTCTTAGAACCCGTGAAAAGAATTTTCATAGTATTATCAGTATTTTCGTTGGAAAAAACACTGAAAAGCCATATTAAGAGCTATATTTGTGAGTTTCACTGACAATTCCCATCTCTTAGCAAAGCTGTTACCTCCATAATTGAAGGATATCAATAAAAACATGATTAGCTTTTTTACATCTTATTTGCGTATTTCAGTTGGACAATACACTGAAAATCCGTATTCAATGCGATATTTTTGGGTTTTTCACTAAAAATTCCATTTTTCTAGCCAAGCTTTGACCTCCCTAATTGAATAATATGAAATAAAGAAATGGGAACATATTTTCATCTTATTTTTAGTATTTTGGTTGGAAAAAACATTAAAAAGCCATATTAATAACTATATTTGTGAGTATTTCACCTAAAATTCCTTTTTTTTAGGCAAGCCTTGACCTCCCGTATTGAAAGATATTAATGAGACACATGGGAACGTTTATTAATCTTTTTTTGCGAATTGTTGTTAGGAAAAACACTGAAAAGACCTGTTATGAGCTATATTTTTTAGTTTTTCACAGAAAATTCAATTTTTTAGACATGCCTTGTCATTCAGACTGTAAGGATATGTATGAGAGACCGAGGGAGGACTTCTTCTCGGATGTTTCGAAATTCCGTAATAAAATACACATAAAAGCCATATTAACATCTATATTTGTGATTTTTTCTCTGAAAATTCTATTTTTTTAGGCAACCCTTGACCTCCCTAATTGAAGGATATGAATGAGAACCATGGGAGCGTGTTTTCATCGTTATTTGCGTATTTTTGTTGGAAAATACACTGAAAAGTCATGTTAGGATATATAATTGTCGGTTTTCAAGTGAAAAGTCCATTTTTTTTTAGCCAACCCTTGACTTGCTTAACTGAAGGATTTGGATTAGAGCACTCGGAAATTATTTTTAGCTATATTTCATCGTTAGTACTATGGGATAAACAATTTGCATAACTAGTTTGAGACATATATGTTGTTTAATAAGTTAAAAGTACATTTTTGTTTAGCCACGCCTTTACACATATCCTGAATGAATATACCTAAGAACAATATTCACAAATGTACTTCGTATTTTGCTAAGAACATTTTGGCAATAAAAATAAACTACAGATAAAGAGATATATAAGTGATATTTTCACAGACAATTCCATATAATTATCCAAGCCTAGACCTCCCTAATGGAACGATATGAAGTAGAACCATGGGAACGTATTTTCATAGTATTTTGCGTATTTTTGTTTGTAAATACACTTAAAAGCCATTTCAAAAGCTACATTTGTGAGTTTTTCACTGTTTCTTAAATTTTTTAGCCCACCCCCTAACGCCCTACTTGAAGAATATCAAGGGGAAACATAGCAACGTATTTCCATCTTATATTGATTTTTTTAATCTGAAAAAAAAAACTGAAAAGCCAGATAAAGAGCTATATTTGAGAGTTTTCAATGTCAACTCAATTTTTTTTTTAGCAAAGCCTTGACCACACTAATGAAATGATATGAATTATAATCATGGGAACTTAGTTACTTATTATTTTTCGTTATATCGATGGAAAAAAACACTGAACAGCCATATTAAGATCTTTTAGTGTTAGTTTTTCACTGAAAAGTCCCTTTTTTTCGTCAAGCTTTGACCCCCCTGAGTGTAGAACTTTTATTGGAACCATTTGAACAAAATTTAATAGTATTTATAATAAATAATTATGAAAAAAAAACACTGACGATCATTTATAAGTGAAATATTTTTGTGTTTTTAAAACACAATTCATTTTTTTAGCCCAGCCATTAACTTCCTAATTTAAGGATATTAATTATAAACATGGGAAACTTTTTTAATAGTATTTTTCTTTTTTTATTTTGAAAAAAAACGCTGAAAAGCCATATTAAAAGCTATATTTGTGAGTTTTTAACTGATAATTCCATTTTTTAGCCAAGCCCTGACTTCTCTAATTGAAGGATATGAATTAGAACCATGGGAACGTATTTTCATCGTAGTTGGCGTATTTTCTTTTGAAAAAAACACTGAAACGCAATATTAATACCTATATGTGTGACCGTTTGACTTAAAATTCAATTTTTTTAGCAAAGAAATGTAATCCCACGTTAACTGATAAGAATTATTCAAAGAGTACCTACTTTTCAGCTGAGTTTGATTATTTTCGTTGAAAAAAACCCTTACCGTCAAAAATAAAAGCTATTTTTGTGAGAATTCCACTTAAAATTCCATTTTTTTTAGCAAAGCCTTGACGTCCCTAATTAACAAATTTGTAATAAAACTTTAGAAAAGTCTATTTATCGTTTTAGCGTGATATCGTTGGAAAATACACTTAAAAGCCATATAATGATGTATCTTCGAGAGTTTTTCACTGAACATCCCATTTTTAGCCAAGCATTGACCTCCTTAATTAAAAAATATGATTAAGAGCCCTGTAAGCGCTTTTTCATCTTATTATGCGAATTTTGTTACTAAAAAAAACTGAAAAGCAATATTAAGATCTATATTAGTGAGTTTTTCACTTACAATTCCAATTTTTATCCAATACATGACCTCCCTAATTGAAGGATATGAGTTAGAACCATGGTAATGTATTTTCATCGTATTTTGCGTATTTTCGTTGGAAAAAACACTGAAAGGCAATATTAGAGCTATAATTTAGAGATTTTAATTGTATCTTCCATTTTTTAGAAGCGCTTTGGAATCAATAATTGTAGGTTATTACTGTGAGACATATGCACTTCTTTTCAGAGTATGGTGAGCACTTTTGTTGGAATACAATATGAAAAGCCATATTAAGATCTTAATGATTGAGTTTTTAACTGTCATTTCTATTTTTTTAAGCCAATACTGGAACTTTAAAATGGAAAGACACTAAATCGACCACTGTAATCGTATTTTAGTTGTAAGATCGTTGGAAAAAAACCTTAAAATCCAGAGTAAAAGATATGTTTTGGTGTTTTTCACTGAAAATTCCATTTTCTTAGCCAAGCCTTGACCTCCCTAATAGAAGGATATGAATTAGAACAATGGGAACGTATTTTCATCGTATTTTTGTTGGAAAACACACTGAAAAGCCATAAAAATATCTATATTTGTGAGATCTTCTCTGAAAAATTCTTTTTTTTTGCCAAGGCTTTCCCTCCCCAATTGAAGGATATGAAATAGAGCCCTGGAAACGTATTTTAATAGTTTTTTTCGTATTGACATTGGAAAAAAACACTGAAAATACGGATTAAGTGGTCTATTTTTAAGTTTTTCACTGAAAATTCCATTTTTTTAACCAAGCCATGAACTCCCTTATTGAAAGATATTAAATAAACCCATGGAAACATATTTTCATCGTATGTTGCGTAGGTTACATGGAAAAACACTGAAAAGCCCTATTAAGAGCGATCTTTGTGAGTTTTTTACTTACAATTCCATTTTTTTAGCCAAGCATTGACCTCCCTAATGAAAGGATTTTAATTAGCGCTATGGAAAAGTCTTTTTATTGTATTTTGCGTATCTTCGGTGGAAAAAACACTGAAAATAGATATAAATTGGTATATTTTTGAGAATTTCACATTAATTTCAATTTTTTTAGCCAAAAATTGACTTCACGACATGAAGTAAATGAATTAAAACCAAGTGACAATAATTTCATATTTTATTTAGTACTTTCTTTTGAAAATAACAAATAAAAGCCTAAAGTAGAGATTTTTTTTGTTTATTTTCTCGTTAACTTCCTTTTGTTAGCGACCCGCAATTAACACACTAATGAAATCAAAATTAGTAGAACCATGTGAAATTTATTACTGATAATTTTGCTAAAGTTAGTTTGATTTAAATCAGCAAAGACACTTAATTTTCTTATTTTTTTAGTTTTTTACCTAATATTCCATTTTGTTTAGAAATGCCTTTTAAGCAATATTTCAACGATAAGTCTTACTACACTTGGACGTTCTTGTACGATTATGTTTCGAATAGCTTGAGGAAAAAACACTGACAATCCGTATTAAGAGCGATATTTGAGATTTTTTTACTGAAAATTCCATTTTTTTGCCAAGCCTTGAACTTACTAATGGAAGAATATGAAATAGAACCTTGGGAACGTATTTTCATCGTATTTTGCGTATTTTCGTTGGAAAAAACACTGAAAAGCCATATTAAGAGCTATATTCATGGGTGTTTCAATGAGAATTCAATTTTTTTAGCCATTATTTTAACTCTCGAATTAATGGATTTGAATTTATACAAGGGGAAATTTTTTTCATATTTTTTAGCTTTATTAAGTTTGAAAATACACTGAACAGCCATATTTAATGATATTTTTGTGAGATAGTCAAAGTAAAGTCTAAGGTTTGACGCGATATGGCCTCCCTAATTGAAGGATATGAACGATATATCTATGATCGTTTATTAATATTTTAGTTTGTTATGCAGTCGGAGAGCACGATAAAAGTTAAATATATTATCCATATTCGCGAGTGCCTCAAGTTCAATTCCATGATTTTTAGCAAAAGCATTCCCCCCCAAACTGAATGAAATGAATAAGAGACATTTGCGCGATAAATCTTATATTATTTCTTTGGTTCGTTGGAAAAACACTGACATGACATCGAAATTTCGATATGTTGGTGATTTTCACTAACAGTTCCATTTTTTTTTAAAATCCTCTACCTATCTAAATGAAGGATGTAATTAATAACCCTGGTACCTTGTTTTCATCTTTTTTTTGGAGTTTTAGTTGGAAAATACACTGAAAAGCCAGATAAAGAGCTATAATAGTGAGTGTTAAACGGACAATTTAATTGTTTTAGCCAAACCTTGACCTCCCTAATTGAAGGATATTAATAAGAGCTATGGGAACATATTTTCATCTGATTTTGATTACTTCGGTTGGGAAGAACACTTAAAAGCCATATTAAGAGCTATATTTGTGTGTTGTTCACTGACAATTCAATTTTTTATCCCAGCCATGACCTACCTTATTGAATGATAGGAATTAGAACCATAGGGCCGTATTTACATCGTATTTTCCGTATTTTCCTTGGAAAAAACACTGAAAAGCCATATTAAGAGCTATATTCGTGAGTGTTTCACTGACAATTCCATGTTTTAGCCAATCAGTGACCGCACTTGTTTAATGTTATGAATTAGAGCAACGTAAACGTTTTTTAATAGTTTTTTGCAATTTTCCGTTCGGAAAGAAAACCTAACAGCAAATTGGTCTACTGTCTTTTTAAATTTTCTCCTGACAATTCCATTTCATATAACCTACTGGATATCTCGCCTGGAAAGACAGTACTAAGAGCAAATGGACCTTCTTTTCCAATTACTTTGTTTATTTTCATATGAAAAAACGCCGAAAAGCCATATTAAAAGCTATATTTGAGATTGTTTCACTAAAAATTCCATGTTTTGATCCAAGACTCGAACTTTAGCCAGGAAGGATAGAAAAAAGAACCATGGGAACGTGTTTTACTAGTATTTTGGGAATTTTAGTTAGAAAATACACTGAAAAGACATATAAAGAGCTATATTTGTTAGTTTTTCAGGGACAATTCAATTTTTTTTTAGCCAAGCCTTGACCTCCTAATGCAAAAATGTGAAAGAGAACCATGGAAACGAATTTACATAGAGTTGAGTGAAACGTTGTTGGAAAATACACTTAAAAGCCATATAATGTGCTACATACGTGAGTTTCTCCCTTAAAATTCCATTTTTTTAGACAAGCCATGAACACCATAATGGAAAGATATGTCTTAGTACCAAAATACCAAATGTTCATCAAAGTTTGGTTATTTACTTTGTAAAAAACACTGAAAAGCCATATTAAGAGCTATATTTGTGAGTTTATAACTTATAAGACCAAGTTAACGCCAAAAAGAGACAGACCGTATTGAAGGATATGAATTATAGTAATGGTAACGTGTATTGATCTTATGGTGATTACATCCGTAGGGAAAAACACTGAAAAACCATTACAAACTAAATTAATGTTATGAGTTCTCTTTTTATTAAATTTTTTTTTAGGCCATCCAATAACTCCTTAATGTAAGTTTTTGCATTAGTAACATGGGGAATAAAATTCTCCGAATATCTTGTTAATTCATTTGAAAAAAACACTGAAATGCATTAAAGTGAGAAACAAGATTGTGATTTCTAAAGAAAATTCCATTTTTTAGAAAAGCATTTAAATCTAAAATTGAATTAAATTAATTAGAACAATGGGAAAGTATTTTAATCGTATTTTGAGTATTTTATTTTGAAAAAACACTGAAAAGCCATATTTAGAGATATATTTGCGTTTTGTTCACTTACATTTCCATTTTTTTTTAGCAAAATTTTGACCTCCGTAATTGCAATATATGAAGTAGAGACATGGGCAAGTAATTTCATATTATTTGCTGTTGTCAGTTGGAAAAAAAACTTAAGAGACCTATTCTGATATCTAATTGTTTTTTTTTAACTGACACTTCCATTTTTACAGCCAAGCCTTGACCTCCCTAATTGAAGGATATGAATTAGAACCATGGGAACGTATTTTCATTGTATTTTGCGTATTTTCGTTGGAAAACACACTGAAAAGCCATATTAAGAGCTATATTTGTGAGTTTTTCACTGACAATTCCATTTTTTAGCCAAGCATTGACCTCCCTAATTGAAGGATATGAATGAGACCAAGTAATACATTGTTTAATATTATTGTATTTACTTTATTTTGAAAAATCACTGAAAGCAATATTTTATCACTCGTGATTGAGTTTTTTTCAGTCTGGTCCATTTTTTATACATCATTATTCCTCCGTCTTGGTAGTATATGACTGAGAAAATTATTTACATATTATCATCTTATTTTGCTCACTTCGGTTGGGAAAAACACTGAAAAGCCATATTAATACCTACATTTGTGATTTTGTCACTTACATTTCAATTTTTTAGAAACGCATATTAAAACCTACAGTTCGGAAATTACTGAGTACATGGTAAACATTGTTAAGTATTATTTTACTTACTATAGTGTTAAGATTCACTGAAAAGCCATATTATAAGATACAATTTAGAGTAGTTTAATTTCTATTCCATTTTTTAGACAACCCTATTCCTCCCTACTTTATGGTTAAGCCAGGGATAAATGGTTACGTATAGTCAGATTGTTTTTCTCAAAAAATTTGAAAAATAAACTGACAAGCAAGCTAACATTATATCGTTTTTGAGTTTCCACTGTCCATTACATTTAATATCCAAGATTAGACCTATCTAATTAAAGGACAGTACTTATAAACAAGGGAACGTATTTTCATCTTATTTTGCGTATTTTCGATAGAAAAAACACTTTCACTCAATAACAAATTAGAAATGGGTGGGTTTTAAACTTAAAATTTACTTTTTTTTCGCCAATACTATTCTTCCCACCTGGACGGTTAATAAATAGTCCAATGTGAACTATTTTACATCGTATTTTGCGAAATGTCGAAGGAAAAAACACTGAAAAGCCATATTAAGAGCTATATTTGTTAATGTGTCAGTTACAATTCCATATTTTTCGACAAGCATCTAACGTTAGAAGTGAATTATAGGAAAAGAACCCACGTGACCGTAATTTCATATTTGTCTACGTTTTTTTGATTGGAAAAAACACTGGAAACAAATAACATGATATAAATGTTTATATTTTTCACTGACATTACACTTCTTTATCCAAGCCGTGACGGACCTACTGGAAGGATATGAAAAAGAGCCATGGGAAGGTATTTTAATCTTATTTCGCTATCGTCGGTTGGGAAAAAAAAGGAAAGTCCAGATAGATATCCATTTTTGTGAATTTTTCATTGTTACTTCAATTTTTTAGACAAGCCTTGACCTCCGGAATTGAATTATATTAATAAGAGCCATGGTGAGAAATTTTCATCGTATTTTGTGTACTTCCGTTGGGAAAAACACTGAAACGCCATATTAAGTGCTATATTATTGAGATGTTCGCTGATAATTCAATTTCTTAGCGCAGACATGACCTCCGGAATTGAAGGATATGAAATAGAACCATAGTAAGATAGTTTCATCGTATTTTGATTACTTCCTTTGGGAAAAACACTGAAAAGCCATATGAATTGCTATATTTGCGAGATGTTCACTTACAATTAAATTTTATAGCCCAGAATTGTCGTCCGTTATTGAAGGATATGACGAAGAACCAAGGTGTCATATTTTCATCTTATATTGATAACTTCCGTTGGGAAAAACACTTAAAGGCCATAATAATAGATATTTTTGTGATTTGTTCGCTGATATTTCAATTTCTTAGCCAAGCCTTGACGTCCCTAAGGGAAGTATATGGCCTAGAAACCAGGGAGAACTTATTCATGTTTAAGAGCTTTTATCCGAATGAGTGAGAGCTGGAAATAACATTTAGATGCTTTAAGTTCGGGCTTTTCACTGTAAATTCCTTTCGGTTGATCTACAACATTCCCAAAAGAAGGGTAAGATATGAATAGGTACAACGGGCCCGAAGTATCATCGGAAATTGCATTTTGTCGCAGGGCCTGAAAAACTAACAGCAATTTTGAGAGCAAGTTTTTCAGGTTTCCACCTGACAATTCCATGTCTTATCAAATAAATGACGAATCACAATGAAAAATTTTACATATAAAAATTGGAACGTATTATTCTATTGTTTTGCGTATTTCAGTTGGAAAAACACACTGAAAAGCCATATTATGAGCTATATTTGTGAGTTTTTCACTGACAATTGCCTTTTTTTCGCCAATCTTTGACCTCCCTAATTGAAGGATATGAATAAAAACCTTGGGAACGTATTTTCATCGTATTCTGCTTATTTAGTGTTGGAAAAACGCTGAAAATCACCATTAAGAGATATATTCGTGGGATTTTCAATGAAAAATCCATGTTGTTTGACACGCCTTGATCTTTCGAATGGAATAATATAAATAATAACTTTGGTAACGTATTTTAATCTTTTTTTGCGAATTTCATTTGTGAAATAAACTTATAAGACAGATAAAGATCTTAATTAGTGAGTGTTTCACGGACAAATCAATTGTTTTAGCCAAGCCTTGACCTCCCTAATTGAATGATATGAATTAAAACCATGGGAACGTATTTTCATCGTATTTTGCGTATTTTCGTTGGAAAAAACACTGAAAAGCAATATTAAGTGATATATTCGTGAGTTTTTCACTGTATATTTAATTTTTGTTTAGCCAAGCCTTGACCTCCTAATTGACAGATTTGAAAGAGAATCATAGGCACGTAATTTCATCGTATTTTGTTTTTATTCGTAGGAAAATACACTGAAAAGCCATATTAAATTCTATATTTTTTAGTTTTTCACTGACCATTCAATTTTTTTAGACACTCTTGGACCTCCCTAATTGAATTATATAAATTAGACCAAGTTGAACATATTTTTATATTATTGGACTAATTTCAGATTGAAAAAACACTGAAAAGCATTTTTATAAGACACTTTTTTGTGTTTTTTTCAGTCTATTCCATTCTTTATACCACCCTTGAGCTCCGTAATTGACGGATATGAATTGGTAACCTATGTACATATATTCCGATTATTTTGCTTACTTCGGTTGGAAAAAACACTGAAAAGCCATATTAAGAGCTATATTTGTGAGTTTTTCACTGACAATTCCATTTTTTAGCCAAGCCTTTACCTCCTAATTAAAGGATTTGAATAAGAGCCATGGGTAAGTTAGTAAATAGTTCAGTGCGTTTATTCGTTGGAAAAAAAACTGAACAGCCATCATAAGATCTATATGTGTGAGTTTTTCACTGACAATTCCCTTTTTTTCGCCAAGCCTTGACCTCCCTACTGGAAAAATATAAATTAGAACCATAGGAGCGTATTTTCATCGTATTTTGCTTATATTCGTTGGAAAAACACACTGAAAAGCCATATTGTGTGCTATATTTGTGTGTTTTCCACTGTAACTTCCCTTTTTTTCGAACATCTTTGACCTCCTAATTGAAAGATCTGAATACGTCCATTGTGAACGACTTTAAAAAGTATTTTGCTTCAAAACTATGAAAATACAAATTACAGGACAGAATGAGAGCTATATTTGTGAGTTTTTAACTGACAATTCCATTTTTTTAGCCAAGCCAGGACCGCCCTCATGGACATAAATTATTTAGAACCATGGTAAATCTTATAAAACTTATAGTTCGTTTTTTCTTAGGTAATAACTATTAAACTAAATATTAATTTCTTTTATTTCTTTTATTAAAATTAAATATCCATTTTTTTTAGAAGAGCCTTGAAAACAAAACTTTTAGGTATTTTAATAGAACCATGTGAAAGTATATTAATCGAATTTTCGATTGTCCGAAGGAGAATACAAAGAAAAGACCTATGAACTTATATTCTTGTGAGCTATATTCTGACATTTCAATTTCTTAGCCACGCCTTGACCGCTAAAATTCAAGAATATGAATTAAAAAATTAGGAATAAATTATTAACGTATTTTGCGTATTTTCTCCGGAGTATACAGGAAAAAACCATATTAAGAGCTATATTTGTGAGTTCTTCACTGACACTTCCATTTTTTTAGCCAAGCCTTGACCTCCCTAATTCAAGTATATTAATTATAACCCTAGAAACGTATTTTAATCGTATTTTGCGTAATTTATTTCGAAAAAAACACGGACACGCAATATTGTAAGCTATATTTGAGGGTGTCTCTCTGACTACTCACGTTTGTGATAAAATACTCGTTCTCCCACAAGTAATTATATAACTTAGAGACATAGACAATTGCTTACATCGAACTTTGCGTATTTTCTTTCTAAAAAAAAAATTAAAAGAAATATTGTGTGATATATTTGAGAGTGTTCCTTTGACACTTCAATTTTTGCATAAAACCCTCGACAAAACTCAGGGAATGATGTGGATGAGAAACAAGTGATAGTAAATTAATCTTTTATTTCTTATATACGTTTTAGAAAGAAAGGGAAATCAATTATAAGATCCATATGTTTGAGCTTTTCACGTACATTTCAATTTTTTTTTAGCAAAACCGTGACCTCCCTCCTGGAATGATCGGAAAAAGAAAAATGGGAACAACTAAGAAGCTAATTTTGCCTATTACCGTTTGAGATAGCAAAGAAAAGACCCCTTATCAGCAAAATAAGTTAGTGTTTGACTGACAATTCCATTTTTTTTTAGCCTAACTTTGAACTCCCTACTGGAAGATTTTGTATGAGAATCCTAGGAACGTATTTTCATCGTATTTTGCGAAATTTCGTTGGAAAATACACTGAAAAGCCATATTAAATGCTATTTTCGTTAGTTTCTCACTGTAAATTCCATTTTTTTCGAAAAGCTTTGACCACCCTAATTGAAGGATATGAAATAAAACCATGGGAAAGTATTTTCATAGTATTTTGCGTAATTTCGTTGGAAAAAACATTGAAAAGCCATACTATATGAGATAATTTTGAGATATTTTCTGTCAATTCCATTTTTTTAGCAAATCTTCTGCCTCCCTAATTGTGGGAGATGCATTATAACCATGGGAACGTCTTTTCATCGTATTTTGCGTATTTTCCTTGGAAAAAACGCTGAGAAGCCATATTAAGAGCTATATTTTTGAGTGTTTCACTGACAAATCCATTTTTTTAGCCAAGCCTTGACCTCCCGAATCGAAGGATATTAATAAAAACCATGGGAAGGTATTTACATCGTATTTTGCGTACTTCGGTTGGGAAAAACACTGAAAAGCCATATTCAGTGATATATTTGTGAGTTTTTCACTGATAATTCAAGTTTTTATCAAAGACTTGACGTCCCTAATTTAATGATATGAAGTAGAGCCCTAGGGACATATTTTCATCTTATTTTGCGTACTTCCGTTGGGAAAAACACCGAAAAGCCATATTAACAGATATATTTGTGATTTTTTCACTGATACTTAAATTTTTTAGAAAAGACATGAACACCCTCATTGAAGTATATTAAATAGAGCCATAGGGACATATTTTCATCTTATTGTGTGTACTTCGTTAGGGAAAAACAACAATATGAAATATTAAGTGATATATTTGTGAGTTGTTCACTGTTAATTCCATTTTTTAGCACAGCCATGACCAAACTACTTGAAAGAGATTACTGAGAAACCCATTGCAGGTAATTTACCTTTTAGTGTGTATGTCATATTTTTAAAACAATTATAATAAATTTTAAAGTATAATTTCGTTTGCGTCTCCCTTACACGACAATTTTTAGACAAGAATCTACAACACGACTAGACTGGTTTTTATTAGACCCCGGGGAACATTATTACATATTTAATCTCGTTATTTCGTATGTAATAAAAAATGACCTGAACTAGTACGATCGTTACTTTCGAGTATTTATAGGTCTATTCCATTTTTTTTAGCAAAGACATTCACACAATACGTGATAGAATGGACAAAGAAACTTAGGAAAAAATAAAAATCGAAGTTTCTAACTTCCGTAGTGGATAGCACTAAAACGACATATGATCTGCTATATTTTTGAGAGTTTAACTGACAATTCAATTTTTTTAGCCAAGCTTTGAACGCTATAAGCGATGGAATTGTATTTGAACCATGTGAATGTTCTGACATCTCTTTTTTCTTTATGTCGTTGGAAAATACACTTAAAAGCCACATTATGATATATTATTTTGAGAATTTCACTGAATAGTCCATTTTGTTTAGCCAAGCCTTGACCTCCCTAATGGAAAGATTGGAAATAAAATCATGGGAACGTAAATTCATCGTATTTTGTGAATTTTTGTTGGAAAATACACTGAAAAGCCATATAAAATGCTATTTTTTTGAGTTTTCCACTGAAAATTCCATTTTTTTAGCAAAGCCTTGACCTCCCTAATTGATCTGAATGAAGAAGCACCATTGAAACGTATTTTAATCTTTTTTTGCTAGCTTCACTTCTGACAGAAAAACTAAAAGAAATTCTGTCTGATGATTTTTTGAAATTTAACCTGACAATTCCATTTTTTATTCAAGACTATACAGCCCTCATTGAAAGTCCGTAATGATAAAATTTGTACCGTCTTTTCATCGTATTTTGATTATGTTCGAAGGAAAATTCTGTGAAAAGGTATATTATGTGATATATGCGGGAGTTTTTCACTGACAATTCTATTTTTTTAGCTAAGCATTGACCTCCATATTTGAAGGATATGAGTAGAGATGCCTCACTGAGCTCCGGGTGGGGCGCCATATGGGCATAGAACCACGTGGTTAATCCGGAGAGGGGGCTCCTTATATGGGCATAAAGTCATTAGGGAGAATGATTGCGTAATCGGTCAATGACCTCTTTCTCCAGGTGTGTTTTTGGCACGCTCGAGGTAGATGTTATGATCCGGAAATTGTATTTGTTATTGTTGTTATTCGAGCCAGATGTTGTTGTTATTCGAAGCAAAGTTAATGATATTTCCTTCCTGTTTGAGGCGGATGTTATGATACGAAAATAGTATCTGTTGTTGTTATTCGAGCCAGATGTTGTTGTCGTTCGAAGCAAAGTTAATGATATTTGCCTTCCTGTTTGTGGCGGATGTTATGATACGAAAATAGTATCTGTTATTGTTATTCGAGCAGATGTTGTTGTTATTCGAAACGAAAGTTAATGACATTTCCTTCCTGTTTGAGGTGGATGTTACGAGTTTCCGGGAAACAGTATTTGTTATTGTTGTTTCCAAGCCAAATGTTATGAGTCCCCGGGAAACAGTTAATTAATGTCTGACAGATGACGTCAAGTTAATTAATGACTTTACATTTCCAAAGAGAATTGTCTCCAGACAAAGTATAAAGTCTGACAGATGATGTCATGATTGGTTGATTGACACGAAAGGGGAATTAATTTGTCGTTCTAAAGAGAATTGATTCACGAAAGGGAAATTAATTTTGACTTCTAACAGGAGAATCGTTTCCGAGCAAAAGTTTTGATCTTAGCGCGCGAAAAGGTTTCAAATAATTGAAATAAGCCAGCGCA